>NW_007733667.1:53310-54816 GCF_000696425.1 Galeopterus variegatus | reverse complement strand
TTTTTTTTCTTTCTAGACCTCCAAAGGATTGGATGGTTCCTTCCCATATTGAGGGTGGAACTTTCCCACCCAGTCCACTTAGTCTGTCATGCTAATTTCTTCTGGAAACACCCTCAAGGACACAAGTAAAATGATAGCTTTATCACGTTTCTCAGCATTCCTTAATCTAATCAAGTTAAAATCTAGAATTAACCTTCACACACACCCTAATAACATGGCTTAACATAGTGCCAGCTGGAAAAGGAGACATATAGAACCTACCTCCATTATCACCGAACAGTAAAAAAAAGATGCTTTTGAAGATGAAAGGTAATAAATTATTTCTAGTATAAGCAGTTATTAATAAATTATATTATATTAGAACCTAAAGAGCTGAAATAGACTCCAGTTGACTTTGTAAACATTCTCTAATGGATAGGGCACTGATTCTGATGTTACTGTGTTCCCTTCATCAAGTTATTCTCTAAGCTTCAGTTCCTAAACTTTAAAATGGGAGATATTTGTTATAATGTGTTATAAATTGTAAAGAGTCGAAAAATATAAGTTGTCACTTCTTTAATCATTGTTATTGGGAAGCTACTCCGTAGGGGAACATTACAGTGGTTCTTGAAGAGTCTTTGATGTATGAAATAAATTAGATGAGTTTCCTTCTCTCCTACTTTGGACTGTAAAATGTCCTTCAGATACAAAGAGAGAAAAACTCTCTGCCTGAATTCAACAGATTTAAATTTGTTTGCTGGTGCATTTTATAAGTACTAAAGAATACACAGCCTTTGGGGGAATATGTGTGTCTTTAGTAGAGGGCCACCAAGTCTATTTTTGAAAGAAAAACGAAGAATGGCAAAAGAGTAGTATAACAGATGTTAAATGAAGTGTGACCTTCATCTGGCTGTGGACTTTGTTATTTTGATATTTCAATGCAATGTTGACTTTATGGTTTATTGTTTATTGTTGGGTGTGTGCTAGGTACCAAAATGTGAATGATACATGACAAACAAAATTCTTAAAACATAATACAGATTATTAAAGGTATGTCCACCATTTCTTCCTGAAAAAAACACATAATAAAGTCATCATCTCTATTATTTTGTCCAAGGTTTCAAATTATATTTTCTTCTATAATAAATCATTGCGGCCAAAACAACATCCCTACTGTGTCAGCCATCAGCTATTCTCAACCAGGGAAGCAAAAACATTTGGATATATAGTTTTATTACAGGAAACTGGCCTCACACAATTGCGGGAGTTTGTTAGGAAGTCTCTATAAGGCTTTTTGTCTCCGTATTTGATGTGGGATCTTGAAGTCACTAGGCAAGAAGTTAATAAATGAGGAAAGATGTGAAGTGGGGGATATTAAAGACAGGCAGCAATCACAGGATGAGCTAGAACCCTAAAGTAAAACAAACCATTCTTGGTGCCTCTGATTTTGGTGATAAAAATATCTTGCAAAAACTAGGGCCCTTTGCCCCAGAGCTGAACCTGCCCAAGGAGTCCATGGGGGTTGTC
>NW_007733667.1:46536-52469 GCF_000696425.1 Galeopterus variegatus | reverse complement strand
GCAAAAACTAGGGCCCTTTGCCCCAGAGCTGAACCTGCCCAAGGAGTCCATGGGGGTTGTCAAGGATAGGTAGAAGAGATGGAGACCTGGCTACTGCTTCATGGCATCGGAATGCATCAGCAGATCAACAATAACGTGTGTGTGTGTGTATGTGTTTGACAAAATGGCTGCTGCTTCTGCTCCACCCTCCGCATCTCCCCCAAACTTCCTTTGTGTCCCAGCCTAAACAGAAACATACAAAAAAGGGACTTGGTGGAAATTTAACTCAGTCTCATCAAGGCAACATATCACACTTAATATGTGTTTTATGTAATAGGAATATAAAAAAATATGTATGTATATCAAATATGATATTTGTTTGCAGTCATCAGAACATTGACTTTTTAAAAATAAATGTACTCATTTTTAATTGACAAATAATAATTGTGTATATTTACAGAGTACAATGTAAGGTTATGATCTATGACATTGCAGAAAAATTAACTGTTGATTATTTCCTCATTGTTCAAATGATCACCAGGGTAGTACCTATTTAATATTGCTTATATAATATTTTGTTTTTTGATGGCTGTCAATATGAGCTTTTCGGTTTTTCTTCAAGGAAAACTGCTACAGAAAGTATAATTGATTAATGGTCCCGGCTATTTCTCCTCTCAGACCACCACTAATTTTGTTTCAAGGCCATGCATAACCAGGCTTGCTGCCAGCCAATAACCATACCCATTGGGGATACTAAAGCCAACCCCTCATGATGGGATTCAGAACTCCTCTACTGAGCAACATTAACTCAGGGAATGCTCATCTGCCTAACAGAAACTTTCTTAGATATGTGTCATAGTCTAATATCCTCCTATCCTCCTTACCCAATTCTTCCTTTTCTTTTTTNGATATGTGTCATAGTCTAATATCCTCCTATCCTCCTTACCCAATTCTTCCTTTTCTTTTTTTCTTTCATTGCTTCCACAGCTGCATTATCGTCTGATATTTCTCCCTGCCCGCTGTTACTTTCTTATTAGCATACTACTTTATCAAATTTTCACTTATGAACCTCAGTAAAATTGTATACTTTTCCTCATCCTGATCAAGAGCTTTTCTTACTAATTTCATTTCCATTAGTTTTATATTTTTGTTTTTATGTTTAATAGTAAAACAACATATCATATGGTATTACAGATATTTACTGCAATTGGAGTAACTGATTTTGGCATACTTATTTTGTAACTAGTAGCAATCTTGAGCTTTTTTACTTCTTCAAACATTTTCTGCATTAGTTTTTCTTTGGATAACTGTAAAATGATTTGCAAATTACAATTTTATCTTATACACACACACACAAACACCAATACACATTCCTTCTTGTGTGCATATATAAACATAGATATAAATATGCATGTATATCTTCATCTATCTATATCTTTATTATAGATAAAATTTTGTCATGTATTGTATTTAACTATAATTTCCAGAAAAAGTCAAGTTATTAGTCTGAGAATAGTTATTTTTGACTTGGCTCATGTTTTAATGTGATTTCTTAATGTTTCACCATTAAATAAGATGTTCTCTCCTGGTTTGAAAGAGCGTTTTAAATCATTCATGGGATGTACACTAATTTCTAAAGATGTCATTTTAATCACAAATAAATACTGAATAATTTCCAATGACCTATTAAATTATGCTATTTTCCAGTTTAAAATTTTTATTTCCTTTCTTTAAAATTGGTTTGTCTCTTTATTTATTGATATTGTAATTCTACTATCTATCTCACTCAAATTACCCATAAAAATATGGATGGTACTTACACTTTTATTTCCTCCAAGTTTTTTCTCTCATCTTTAAAATTCTCTCCGTTATCTCATTACATACCTATTGTATTTCTACGCAACGTTAAAGTATATATTTCACAGCGTGTCAGAAATCTTTTATTTTAAGTAATTAATTCTTCAATTTATTTTAAAATGCTTACTCCCTTCTGTATTCAGGATCTCCTGTCTTTCTCTTTCTTTTTCCTCTCCCCTTCCTTGTCCCTCCCTTCCTTTTCTCTCTTATCTCTTTCTTTCTTCCTTCATTTTTTCTCTCTCTCTTTCTCCCTGTCTTTCTTCCTTCCTTTTTTCTTCACTTCTTTGCCCCCGCAAGATTATTTGGGGCTAAGTATTTGCTTTGTTTTATTTTTCAGACTTTTGGATTTTCTGATTTGATAACTTTCCTTAATTCTCTCTTATTTAATGAACCATTTAGCAATACGTGATTTGTTTCCTTTAATTAAATTATTAAGATTCTTATTTTATTATTTTCTATACAATTCTACATGCATTATTTCCTCTTTGATGAAACCCATATTTATAAACTTATTTTACAGAAAATCTTCAACAACATAGAGAGATTTTAAAATTTACATTTGTTATCAATGTATTGTTCATTTTATTTCAGCATCTGTTACCGTTGAAAGTTCATTGAGGATTTTTTGATAGACTTATACAGCACCTATCGTTTTTTTTTTTTTTTTAGTAAATCATATATTCTTGGAATAAAATTTTACCATAATTTATAATTATGCATGTAAGAAAAGGTTCTAAAATACCTTTCATGAGTGGAAGACAAGTGTAAATCTTGTCCATCACTGAGTTGTACTGTTTAAAACATGCTGAGTACAGCATAGGCCCTAAATACACATTTATTTACCAAATTGGGAATAATATCAGTACTAATATTAATCGATACTAATATTAACCATTAATTTAAACTTACACATTATATATTTAAAAATAGCATGATTACTTTTATTCTCATTATCTGTTATAATGTGATTGCAATGTATTTTAAATCCCCCTAAATGATTAAGCAATGTTTTGTTAACATACAATGATTTTAAAAGCTATTCATGAGCATTGCTGAAAACTTAGTCAATATAAAAGTGCATCAAATGTGTAATTAACTGCATATTGGCTTGCTCCCATGATCTAAGTGTAATTACTCTCAGTATGCAGGTTTATATCTTCTTCTGTATCCTTCTCACAATACTGAAATTACATATTCCTTTCATAACATTCATTTTTTATATTTTAAATTATCTGAAAGTAAAAATATGTCCACAAGTAAATATTTAACTTACTTAAGCTTTAATTTACCTGAAAAAGTTTAATATAATTCTCTTTTCCCCTTTTTTTCCTAAAAATATCTTAGTCTACATAACTGAGAAATGAGGATTCTTGAGAACTGAAAAATACACTTATGACATATGTTTGTTTACAAGTGACTGTAGTTAACTGTATGTGCAACTGTGTTTTAATAATTTGTACATAACTCTATCATNATAACTGAGAAATGAGGATTCTTGAGAACTGAAAAATACACTTATGACATATATGTTTGTTTACTAGTGACTGTAGTTAACTGTATGTGCAACTGTGTTTTAATAATTTGTACATAACTCTATCATTTAACAGTAATGCCATTAATATCTTCAGATAGCAATGCTTTCATATTTATCTCATTATTTTTAAAAGCAGCATTACATTCCACACTTCAGGCATATACCATAGTTTGTTTAAATATTCCTCTTTTCATGAGTAATTTAATTGTCTTGTATTTTCTATTAAAAATCTTTCTTTGATAAATGACATGTAACAAGCATGTCATTGCATAGTTTTCTGTGAGTGGAAGTGCTAATATAACAGTGTAAACATTTAAAAACAGTAATAGGTGATTTTAAATTAACAGGGCTTTCGCCAGCCTACTAGCAACTTTCTGTGGATTTAGAAAGCACACACTAGTTTCTCTACATAGATGTGACATTATCCCAGGACACAAATCTTAAATGGAGTACAAGCTCCTTCCATTTATCTCCCTGGCCTGGCAAGTTTGGTTAAATTACTTGCACATTTGCATATGGTGGCCCTATGTAATGCACTCCCTAAATAATGCAATACCCTCTCTTAATAATAGTTCATGAGTGCATCTGATCTTTATTTTAATTTGTATTTCCTTACCACTAGTAAAGCTGACCATTTTATAACATGATGATTATCCTTTAGCTATTACATGCTTTTTAAGTTACAATCATTAACATTAATTCAATATTTCCTTAGTGATTTTACTTTGAAATATTAAGTTGAATGAGCCTGCATGTAGGTAAAATAGTAATCATTAATATATTTTAAATATATTTGCACAGTAAACTCATTTAACTAATAGAGTTGAGTTAAATTAATCTAATACATTTACATGATTTATTGTTAATTAATTTCTGCTTGCATGCCACCAAATTTTTTAAAAATTAGCAGATGGATACAATTAGCCATGATCATGAAATCACATTACCAAGAATGTTATGCATTGTTAATTACGGGAATAGAAAGCTTAATTACTCTCATCAGAATAATTCGTATGCTTGTTAAATGTAGTTTTGCCATATAAAATAATAGGAAGGAGGATTTACCTAAGTCNTATTTTAATTTGTATTTCCTTACCACTAGTAAAGCTGACCATTTTATAACATGATGATTATTCTTTAGCTATTACATGCTTTTTAAGTTACAATCATTAACATTAATTCAATATTTCCTTAGTGATTTTACTTTGAAATATTAAGTTGAATGAGCCTACATGTAGGTAAAATAGTAATCATTAATATATTTTAAATATATTTGCACAGTAAACTCATTTAACTAATAGAGTTGAGTTAAATTCATCTAATACATTTACATGATTTATTGTTAATTAATTTCTGCTTGCATGCCACCAAATTTTTTAAAAATTAGCAGATGGATACAATTAGCCATGATCATGAAAACACATTACCAAGAATGTTATGCATTGTTAATTACGGGAATGGAAAGCTTAATTACTCTCATCAGAATAATTTGTATGCTTGTTAAATGTAGTTTTGCCATATAAAATAATAGGAAGGAGGATTTACCTAAGTCCACTGGCATCTGAATAGGAAACACCTATAGTATCTCCAAAAAGCATATTTACCTAAGTCCACTGGCATCTGAATAGGAAACACCTATAGTATCTCATAAAGTGCATTATTTAAGTTCACAAATAACTGAATGACTCTTAATTCAGAATGATTAGTGAAAGGAGTTGGCACAATAAACTAGTTTCTGCACATCTTGCAATGATCTGGAATTAAACTTCCTGAGGTCACTGACATATAACAAAGAACAAGTACAGGCTATGAAGCCATTCATGACTCAGCCCACTTTTTCTTCCTCAACATGCCACTGTTTACCTTTCACTTTATGCTCTAGTCATGTTATCTGAGTGCAATTCCTTGCATACACTACAGCAAATAATGCAAGTTGACTGACTTTTTGGTTTACTTTGAAGAACTGCTCATTTGAAAATACTTTTGAAAATAGTCAAAAGAAGTGTCATTCCTATTCCTTTAAAATAAAGAAGAACTGACATTGTGCTGCCAAATATTTCTAATCAATCACCATAACCTTTTCTGCTAAATCACAATGTAGCCTCAGAATGATTTTTCAGCAAATTTATTCATTTGTGTATTTATTTGTGCAACAAAATGACTATTAAAAATTTAATATGTACCAGTATTTGTGAAACAAAAGAAAGCACTTGTTTTCAGAAGATTTACATTCTTAATGAGGTACCAGAAGGCAATCAGCAATGCATAATACATACATATTATTTTATGTGGTGATAAATGGAGAGAGGTGAAGAAAAACCAGGATAAGAAGATGGTGAATGTTGAGTGGGATACTATTTTAGATGCAGTAATAAGTGAAGGTGTCTTTTCTAAAAGGAGTTTTTAATTAAGACTAGAAGACAGTGAGTCAAACTTTAACATGATAGAAGAACGGTTCAACAAGACAGAAAAATGCAAGAGCTCTGAGGTGAACCACTTTTATGTTCAAGGAACAGAGAGACAGCCAGTGGGGCTGAAGGAGGAGACTGGTAGGAGGTGAAGT
>NW_007733667.1:40580-45868 GCF_000696425.1 Galeopterus variegatus | reverse complement strand
GTGAATGTTGAGTGGGATACTATTTTAGATGCAGTAATAAGAGAAAGTGTCTTTTCTAAAAGGAGTTTTTAATTAAGACTAGAAGACAGTGAGTCAAACTTTTACATGATAGAAGAACAGTTCAACTGGACAGAAAAATGCAAGAGCTCTGAGGTGAACCACTTTTTGTTCAAGGAACAGAGAGACAGCCAGTGGGGCTGAAGGAGGAGACTGGTAGGAGGTGAAGTCGAGAGGGAAAGAAGTACTGGGTAGGTCACATAAAGTTTTGCCTTTTAGTATGACTGAGATGAGAAGCCATTGAATTGTTTCGAGGAGAAGAATGTCATAATGCAACTCAAGCTTTAAAGGGTCAGTTTTATTGTGTGAATTGCAAAGGGCAGTAGTGGAAACAGGAGGTTATTGAAATAATGTGGTTGAGAAATACTAATGGCTTGAATTTGGGTGGTAGTGATGGGACTGGTGAGAAATTGTCAGGTTTTAGATATTTAATTTAGAGCCAATAGTGTTTGCTGAGGGCTTGGATGTGGAGTGTGACAGAGAGAAGTCAAGATTTAGGATGTGAGCAACAAAAATGGAGTTGTCATTTTATGTGGTACTACATTTTTAGGATATTTTAGTAATTAAAAAAATTAACTTGTTTAGACTGAACTACCTAATAAAAGAAATGATTAAGCATTTGTTTCAATTTGAGAGCTCAGTGTAAGAATTAGTGAGACACTAAGGAAAACATGAAATAAGGGATTTTGAGTCCTCTGGTTTATGCTGATGGGAGTAGAAAGAAAATAATTAATGATTCCAGAGAGAGAACAGACAATTTCAAGAGGAGTGCATGAATAGAAAAGAGGTAAGGGAATGCAGCGTAAAAATGGCGGGTGTATCTCTAGAAGTGCTGGATATTTATCCTTTGAAAACTATGGGAAGTTAGGTCTGGGACAGTGTATTGTTTTGTTGGTGGGGGTGATGGGTGTTCTCTCTGATAGCTTTCATTTTCCCATGCAGGTGGGATCATCTCTTAAAACAGAAATAAGAAAAAAGAATATAAGGTCTGAGAGAAAGGAGGTGCAAAATAGTAATTGAGGAGATCAGAGAGTGAATTGACTAGGTAAAATCAAGGGCCAATTTGATATTAGTATTTATCAATATAAATTGACACTAGCCAATCAGTGTAGTTTTATATTTATACATACTTTTAGCTTTTTAGAGGAAGATATGAAGTAGAAAGCTAGATTCAGAGTTTTGTCAGATATGGATAAAAGAATGTGTAATTCTCCAGAGAAGTGTATATAGACAATGATTAAATAGATGATCCATTCAATATAAACCAGATAAAGATTAATTAAAGTCATGGGGGAAATAAGGGTTAATTAGAAGTTGGTACAATCAATGGATTAAATATGTTGGTGGGTTGAAATTGTTTGGAGTTATATTACTAGTGTGAATGAGTTGGAAAGGTAGAAGGTATTAAAAGTATCATCTTCCGGGATATTAGAATCATCAAGCAATAAAATGGTAATAATGTAAAAAAAAAACCAAAAAAAAAAACAGTAAGTTAGTTACTACAGTACTGAAGAAATGAGAAGTGAGGTGGTAGTTTGTAAATGACTGAAAAAATTAATGGATATTCCTTGGATTAAATCTCCCCCCAAAAAAACTTAATCCCCACTGTATTTGTTGAGGATGGGAAATCTTATTATAGTAATTGAAAAGTGGGGCCTAGAACAGGTGATTAAGTTAATGGTTTAATGGTGGTTGTGGGCTTGGTTCTGAGGGCTTTACAAATATCTGTCTCTCTCTCCCTCTCTCTCTGCTTCCACCATTTGGCAATGTGATACCCTACATAACCACCAAAGCAGATGCTCACCAGATGTGTTCTCTAGGCTTTGGACTTCCCAGCCTCTGAAATTGTAAGCAATGATTTTTTTTTTTTTCTTATAAGTTATCCAGTTCCAGGTATTTATGTTATAACCAACAGAAACAGACTAATAAAGAAAATTGGTACCAGAAGTGGGTGTTTCTTATAACAAATACTTGACAATGTGGAAGAAGCTTTGGTTCAGGAAAGGCTGGAAAAATTAGAAGTAATAGGCTAGGAGAAACCTAGCAGCTGGTAGGAGTTTTGAAGAAAAGAAAACAAGAGAAAGTCTGGAACATCTTAGATACTGACTGAGTGATGGAAACCAGAATGCCAATAGAAATATGGACAATAAAAGCCATTCTTACAAGATCTCAGATGTAAATGAGAAGAGACACATTGGAAACTGGGACAAAGGTTACCCTCACTATGAACTGACAAGAAACTTGCATTCTGTTCATGTCCCAAAATTCTGAGGAACATGGAATTTCAAGATTCTGACCCAGGGAATTTGGTGGAAGAAATTTCTAAGCAGCAAAGCATTCAGGAAGCTGTATGTCTACTTACAGCAACCTATGCTGAGTTATGGCAGAAAAGGCATGACATAAAACCAGAATGTATAATTAAAAGGGAAGCAGAGCATAATGATTTGGGAACTTTGCAGCCTGGCCATGTGGTAGAAAAGCAGAGAGTATTTTCAGGAGAAAAATGCAGCTGTGCTATGAGGATTAGTATAAAAGAAAGGGATTATCAAGAAAAGGGGAGAAAAATCCCTGAAGGCATTGCAGAAGCCTCTGAGGCCAAGTGTTTCATTAGAGGTCCAGAGGCTTAGGGAGACAGATGGTCTTCGGGAACAGGCCTGAGGCACCCTCTCGGGCTTGCTGCCCAGGGCCACCTCGGGAAGCAGCTTCCAGCACAAGCAACCCATCTGTTTTGGCTGATCAACTGTGGCTAAATTGGACCCAGGTGTGACTGGACCTGCAGCTTTGGAAGATACAAGCTAGAAACCTTGGCAGCTCCCATGTACCATTAAGTTTGAGGTTTGCAGAATGCCAGAGCTGTGAAGGCTTAGGAGCTTCCACCTTGATCTCAAAGGATGTGTTAAAAAGCCTGATGGCTCAGGAAGAAATCTATCTCAGGGTCAGATTCACCTCATAGAGCCTTCACTAGAACAATGCCAAGTGGAAACGTGGGATCAGAGTTGCAGCAGGAAAATCTCATCAGCACCATGTCTGGCGGAGCCGTGGGAGCAGGACTGCCATGGAGACCCCAGAACTGTGGAGCTACCAGTGTGAAACACCAGCCTGCAAGAGATAAAGTATCACCTGAGATCAGGAAAACCACAGGAGCAGAGCTGCCAAAGGACTTGGGGACTCAATCCCAATACCAGTGCTTGGAGAATGTCAAACATGGAGTCAAGGTACATGATTCACCAGCTGTAAGATTTGACTGCCCTGCTGGGCTTAAGACATGTTACCCCTTTCTTTTGGCCTCTTTCTAACTTTTTGAATCGGAATATGTACCCTATGTTTGTCCCACCATTGTACATTGGAAGTAGATAACTTGTTTTGATTTCACAGATGGGACTTTGGACTTTTAAATTGAAATAAGTTAAGACTTTGGGGATGAAATGAATATATTTCTGTGTGGAAAGGACATGAGTTTTGGTGGGGACAGACGTATAATGTCTTGGATTGAACATTCCCCCAAAACTTAATCTCCACTGTAACTGTTGAGGGTGGGAAATCCTATTATGGTAATTGAAAGGTGGGGTCTTGAAGAAATGATGAAGTTAATGGTTTGATGGTGGTTGTGGGTTTGGTTCTGAGGGCTTTAAGAGGAGAGCGCATGGGGAGCTCTCTCTCTCTCTCTGCTTCCACTATCTTACAATGGGATGCCCTGTTTCACCACCAAAGAAGACTCTCACCAGATGTGTTCCCTGGACTTTGCACTTCCTGGCCTCTAAAACTGTAAGCAATAAGTTTTGTTTCTTATAAATTACCCAGTTCCAGATGTTTATGTTATAAGCAACAGAAATGGGCTGATACAGGGCGATATTGTTCACTATTGTCAACTTCAAAGGAATGGAAAGGTTTTTGAGAAGCTGCAAGACAATTTCCAGGAAGTGGCAATGTAGAGCAAGGTGAACACATATTCTATCTCTAGGAACAAAGAGAGCCTGGGGAGTAGGAAAACAAAAAAACTGCTAATTAAGAGGGTCGAAATGAAATCAACTATCCCTGGAAGCAAGAAGCTGTTATCACTTAAAGCAAGAAAGTGAACAAAACATCGGTGAGGAAATTAATGACAGAGGTGATTTTCATAGTCAGAGATTGTGGAAATGTTTAAGGTGGAGAAAGGGGTGTGAGGTTAAGTCTATACAAAGCCTAACCAGTATGAATGTCTAGGTGATGAGGCGTGAGGATGAAAGAAGACCTGGCATTATCTGGCTTTCTGTAATTCTGGGCACTATGGAAATCGTTGTGATGATCTCTTAGACAATTTAAATGTGTGTGAAAGAGGGGTTCTGTGAGTGTTGTCTAAAGAAGTGAGTATGGGATTTCTGAGAGCATATGATTTCTGTGGGTTCCTGATTAAGTAAAAGCATTAGTGATAATGAGTCAATAGAAGTGTTTTGGTACTGGAAGGATGATTTAAGATAGATTAGAATATTTTACTTGAGAGAACACAAATTTTTTCATTAATAACATTTAAAGATATATTCTGATCCCCAAATCCTAGATTTCAGGAAATGTCTAATTATTTAATTTCTGTTTCCTTATATTTATAAGAAAATATAAATCTAAAGTCCTTTTAGATGTAGTTATAATTGATAGGTTGACTGAAGACAGAAGGGGCAATAAAAAAGATGTCTTATGAAATGTATTGAATAAAATATAAACGACTTTAATGGACATTTTCTTATGGAGGACATTGTACTAAGTAAAGGTCCCATATAAGCAAGCACTGTCATTTTCCAAGGTGCCTTAACCAAAACTACAATTTGTTAATCTGAATACAAGTGAGCAATCAACTGTTGCAGAACTTTTTTCTGTTGTTAAAAAAATAAGCGAAAAAAAAAATCATTATTTGAAAACTTAATTTCTTCTTTAAATGTCTTGAGTGATCTGAACTCTAAGGAAAGGTTACTTATTATGGTTTTCATAACCATCAACGTATTTTACAAATAATTTACAAATATTCCTGAGATTTTTAGATATCAACCTCCTGCCCATTACAGGCATATAGAAAGTTGACAACTGGAATGTTTTTATATTTTTTAATATTGAATATTTAGCAGTAATAACTCTCAGAAAAGCTGAGAATAATATTTTTACTCACGGTGATTCATCAGTTCAAGCAACCAGAAAGGAACAATCACTTTGATTGGATATATCTAAAATATTTAAGCCACTCAAAAAAAATCTAGGGGAAA
>NW_007733667.1:38568-39664 GCF_000696425.1 Galeopterus variegatus | reverse complement strand
AAAAAAAATCTTCTGTAGTTTTATTTTATTTACTTTATTTTTATCCTGTTATTGGATATAAATATTCATAAGGTACAAAGCTAATTGCAACCACTTGTGCCCAAGACGTGATACACAGATCCATACTGGCAGCATGCGCATTACCACAAATTGTGATTATACCCTACGTCCCCCGATCAAATATCCCCAACCTCCCTCCCATCCCCCTTTCCATACTCCATTTTGTATCCCTAGGTATGTTCTCTCCCTCTGCAAGTCCAATGAACCACTATGGTCTTTCTCTCCTTCCTTCTTTCTCTCTCAACTCCCACTTATGAGTGAGTACATGCAGTATTTATCCTTCTGTGCTTTTCTTATTTCACTCAACGTGTCTCTCCAAGCTCATAAATGTTATTGCAAATGGGAAAATTTCATTCTTCTTTTATGGCAGAGTAGTATTCCATGATGTATATGTATCACGTTTTCCTTATCCAATTGTCCATTGATGGATATTTAGGTTAGTTCCATATCTTCGCTACTGTGAACAGAGCTGTGGTGAACACAGGAGTGCAGGTATCCATTCAACATGATGATTTGCATTCCTTTGGGTATATACCCATAAGTGGGATAGCTGGATGATATGGAAGATCTATCTGTAGTTGTTTGAGAACGCTCCATACTGTTTTCCATAGTGGCATACTAATTTATAGTCCCACCAAGAGTGTAGGAGTGTTCCCTTCTTTCCGCAGCCTCGCCAGCATTTGTTATTCTGTCTTTTTGGTTATAGCCAGACTAACTGGTGTGAGGTGATATATCAATGTGGTTTTAATTTGCATTTCCCTCATGACTAGCCGTGTTGAGCATTTTCTCATGTACCTGTGGTCCATTTGTATGTCTTCCTTTGAAAAATGTCTATTCAACTCCTTTGCTCATTTTTTAATTGTCTTATTTGTTTTTTTACTGTGTAATTGCTTGAGTTCCTGTACATTATGGATATTAACCTCTTATCAGATGCATAGTTAGGAAAAATTTTCTCCCACTCTATAGGCTGTCATGTCACTCTGTTGATTGTTTCCTTTGCTGTGCAGAAGCTTTTTAGTTTGATGTAGTCCCATTT
>NW_007733667.1:35891-37705 GCF_000696425.1 Galeopterus variegatus | reverse complement strand
TGCTTTCAGGCTCATGTTCATAAAGTCTGTGCTCAGACCTAGTTCTTGAAGTGTTTCACCTATATTTTCCCTTAGTAATTTTACACTCTCAGGTCTTATACTTAAGTCTTTAATCTACTTTAAGTTGATTTTAGTATATGATGAGAGGTGTATGTTTAGTTTCATTCTTCTGCATATGGATATCCCATTTTCCCAGCACCAGTAATTGAAGAGGAAGTCTTTTCCCCAATGTGTGTTTTTGTTGCTTTTGTAAAATATCAGCTGGCTGTAAGCCTGGGGATGATTGCTGGGTTCTCTATTCTGCTTCACTCATCTGAATGTCTGTTTTTAATGTCAGTACCATGCTGTTTTGATTACTATAGCTTTGTACTATAATTTGAAGTCAGGTAGTGTTATGCCTCCAGCTTTATTATTATTACTATTATTATTATTATTATTATTATTATTATTATTATTATTATTATTACTATTACTATTACTATTATAATTATTATTATTTTGTTCAGGATTGCTTTGGCTATTCAGGGTCTTTTGTCATTCCCCACAAATGTTGGGACCGCTATTTCCATTTCTGTGAAGAATGTCATTGGTATTTTGATGGGGATTGCATTGAATCTGTAGATCACTTTGGATAGTATAGACATTTTCACAATGTTAATTTTTCCAAACCAAGAGCATGGAATGTCTTTCCATCTCTTTGCATCTTCTTTAATTTCTTTCAGTAGTGTTTTGTAGTTCCATTGTAAAGATCTTTGACCTCCTTGGTTAAACTGATTTCTAATTATTTTATTTATTTATTTATTTTGTGGGTTACTGTGGTAAATGGGCTTATTTTCTTGATTTCTCTCTCTATTGGCTCACTATTGGAAAATATAAATGCAACTAATTTAGGGGCATTTATTTTGTATCCTGCAATCTTACTGAAATTAATAACCAGGTCAGGAGTTTTTTGAAAGTCTTTACGTTTTTCTATATATAGCAACATGTCTTCTGCAAATAGGGACGGTTTGACTGCATCTTTTCCAATCTGGATGACCTTTATTTCTTTCTCTTGTTTGATTGCTCTGGCTAGTACCTCCAGTACTATGCTAAATAGAAGTGGTAAGAGTGGGCTCCTTGTCTTGTTCCTGTTCTTAAGGGAAATGCCTTCTATTATTCCACATTCTGAGTGATACTGGCAGTAGGCTCATCATAGATTGCTTTTATTGTGTTGAGATACTTTCCTTCTATAACTAATTCACTGAGAGTCTTTATCATGAAGGCATATTGAATTTTGCCCAATGCTTTTTCACCATCTATTGAGATAATCATATGTTTTTTCCTTGATTTTATTGATGTTCTGTATCACATTTATTGACTTTCATGTGTTGAACCATCCTTGCATCCCTGGGATGAATCCCACTTAATCATGTTGTATAATTTTTTTTTGATGTGTCGCTGTATTCTGATTGCTAATATTTTGTTGAGGATTTTGGCATCTATTTTCATCAAGGATATTGGCCTGTAATTTACTGTTTTTGATATGTCTTTATCTGGTTTTGGTATCAGAGTAATGTTGGCCTCTGAGTTTGGGAGAATGGGGCTTCTGTTTCAATGTTTTGGAATAGTTTGAGGAGAATTGGTATTCATTCCTCTTTGAAGGTTTGGTAGAATTCGGCTGTAAAGCCATCCAGACCTGGGATTTTCTTTTTTTTTTTTTCCTTTTTGTCTTTTTTCGTGACTGGGAACAGATCGCAACCCTCAGTGTCGTGCCCGTACCAGACCGGGACCGGCAACGGGATCGCAACCCTCGGTGTCGCGCCCACACCTCGCCC
>NW_007733667.1:29494-35012 GCF_000696425.1 Galeopterus variegatus | reverse complement strand
CGCGGGCGCGCGCCCGCGCGCCCAGGCGGCGCACTGTAGCAGTGCGCCACCGGGCCGGCCCGGGTACCTGGGATTTTCTTTGTTGGAAGATTACTAATTACTGCTTCAATCTCATTGTATATTATTGGTCTGTTCAGGCTTTCTATTTCTTCTTGGTTCAGCCTGGGTAGTCTATGTTTCCTGAAGCTTATCCATATCTTCCAGGTTTTTATATTTGTCATCATATAGTTTTTTATAATAGTCTCTAATGATTCTTTGTATTTTTCTGATATCGGTTGTCATGTCTCCCTTTCCATTTCTTATTTTTGTTCTTTGGTTTTGTTGTTGTTGTTGTTGTTGTTAACCTAGCTAATAATTTGTCTATTTTATTTATCCTCTTGAAAAACCAACTTTTTGTTTCATTGATTTTTCTCTATCATTTTTTGGGTCTCTATTTCATTTAGTTCTGCTATGATATTAATTGTTTCTTTCTGTTTACTACCTTAAATATTGCACTGTTATTGTTTTTCAAGTTCTTTGAGCTATAGTGTTAGGTCGTTTATTTGAAGTTTTTCCATTCTTTTGAGGTAAGCATTTATTGCAATAAATTTGCCTCTTTGGACTACTTTTGCAGTATCACACAAGTTTTAGTATGACGTGTCTTTATTTTCATTAGTTTCATGAAATTTTTTGATTTCCTGTTTAATTTCTTTTTGAACCCATTGGTCATTCAGGAGCCTATTGTTTAGGGTTCATGTATTTATGTATTTTCCAGTATTTTTCTTGTTATTAATTTGCAGTTTTGATCCACTGTGATCTGAAAAGATACTTGGAATGATTTCAACTTTTTAAAATTTGCTGAGACTAGATATATGACCTAATATGTGGTCTATCCTAGAGAGTGTTCCAAGGGCTGATGAGAAGAAAGTATATTCTTTAGTTGTTGGGTGGAATGTTCTGTATGTATCTTCCAGGTCCAGTTGATCTAAGGTGTAGTTTAAATCCTGTGTCTTTTTGTTGATTTGTTGCCTGAGAGATCTGTCCCATACTGAGAGAGGGGTGTTCAGGTTGCCCACTATTAATGTATTAGGCCCTATTTCTTTCTTTAGGTTGAAGAATGCTTGCTTTATATATCTCAGTGTTCCAGTATTGGGTGCATGAATATTTATGATTGTTAGTCTTGTAGCTGGGTAGATCCTGTTGTCATTTTATAGTGGCCTTCTTTGTCCCTTTTTATGCTTTTTGGTTTAAAGTCTATTTTATCCAATATAAAATTATCTACTCCTGCTTGTTTTTGGTTTCCATTTGCATAGTATCCCTTTTTCCATCCCTTCACTTTTAGTCTGTGTGTGTCTCTACAGGTAAGGTGGGTCTCTTGAAGAAAGCATATACTTGGGTAAAGCTTTTTAATCCAATCATTCAATCTGTGTCTTTTGAATGGGGAGTTTAATCCATTCACATTTAGGGTAGTTATTGATAAATATTGTTTAATTCCTGTCCTCTAATTGCTTTTTGTTTAGATGCTTTAAATATCTTTTCATCATTACTTCCCCATTTATTTCTCTTCTTCAATGTTAGTTGGAAATTTGAGGTGGCATGATTTAGCTTCTTTTTCTTTCTCACTGGCATTTTTCTTTTAACAGTGGGTTTTGCTCTTTCTTGTGTATCTGTGATAGTAATCATCATTATTCAGGTTCCAGATTATGGGCTCCCTTGACAATTTCTTGCAGGGCTAGTCATGTGGTAGTGGACTCCCACAATTTTTGTTTGTCTGGGAAATACACTATTTATCTCTCATTTCTAAAAGAGAGCTGTCGGGCCTTAAAAACTAATGCCACCTTAAGTGACATTACAAGCAGCGCCATTATGGGCCCACAAGGGTGTATTAATGTGGCAGCCTAAGACGGCGCCAGGAGGAAGTAGGGTAGGGGTGTCTGCAGGAACCTTGCCTAAGTCCTTATTGGCCAAATACGTGCTTCCGTGCTTGAGGTTGCAATAGCTAGGCATTGAGACAGGATGAATGCTCTCTTGACTTTACTCTGATAAGATTATGTAAAAAACCTCCCCTCCCTATCTGCCTATAAAAGCAAGTGCTTGTGTGATAATAAATGGAACTGCCTCGACAGAACCCCAGCTGTGTCTGAGTGTCCTTTAACTGGGCTGGGGGGCCGCAGTGTGCTCACCTCTCTTCACAGCTCTCTTCCCCCATCTCCTTCCAAAGGGGACTGGAGGGAAAGAGTAATCCGGGCCATTCGATTGCTCACCAGAAGGAACGAGGCTAGTGCTGTACAGGTGGCCAGTGGTGGACCCGACAGAGAGCCTAGCTGGGTAAAGCATTCTTGGCTGGCATTTTTTTTTTTTTCTTTTAGTGTTTTGAATGTATCATTCAACTTTCTTCTGGCCTGTAGAGTTTCACTTGAGAAGTCTGCTGATAGTCTGATAGTCACCCTTATAGGTGACTTGATGCTTTTCTCTTGCTGCTTTTAGAATTCTCTCTTTGTCTTTGAGCTTTGCAAATTTTCTTGGACAGGATCTTTTTGGGTTGAATCTGTTTGGGGACCTTTGAGCTTCCTGGATCTAAAGTTCTGCATCTCTCCCTACACCTGGGAAGTTTTCTGTTATTATTTCCTTGAATAGGTTTTCAATACCTTTTCCTTTTTCCTTCCCTTCTGGGATACCCACAATTCGGATTTTAGAGCACTTGAGGTTGTCTGCTGTCTCTCTTAGATTTTTCTCATTATTTTAAATTCTTTTTTTCCAATTTTGTATCTACCTGGGTTATTTTGAAAAGACCATCTTTGAGGTCTGAAATTCTTTCTTCTAGCTTATTGCTCAAGCTCTCTGTTGTGTTTTTTATTTTATTGAGTTAATCTTTCATTTCTAGGAGTTCTGCTACACTCTTTTTTAAGGTATTAATCTCTTTGTATATTTCCTCCTTCATATTCTGGATTTTTTTTTACTTCTTTGTTTTCTTGTGTTCTCTTATTGAGCCTTCTTTATCTCCTCAAGTTTTCTTAAGATCATTGCTCAGAATTCCTTCTTAGACATTTCAAGGGTTCCCTGTTATATGGGTCTAGAATTTGAGCATTACTGTATTCCTTCAGTGGTGTCATATCTTCATGTTTGCTTGTAGTTCTAGTATATTTTGTGGATGTTTGGTCATCTGGTAGTGGACTTGCTTCTTCTGTTACTCTGGGGTTAACTATGAGGATAAAGATTTTCTCTTCTATTTGCAGGCTCTACTAGTGACTCTTCTTATGTCATTATAGGTTTCCTGAAGAGTGGCCCTGGCTGCTATTGTGGTGGCAAACATGGGTCTCTACTCATCTCAGCAGCTGCTGGGTTCTGGGTGCTCCCTTCCCCGTCGGGCCTTAGATTGATCCCCGGTGCAACGTGGGTCGTGGCTCACCTCAGCGTTTGCTGGGCTGTGGGAGCTTCCCTTCCCTCCAGGGTCTTAGACTGTGCCCCTGGTGCTGCATGGATCTCAGCTCACTTGGGTGGCTTCTGGGCTCTGGATGTTTCCCTTCCTTCTTTAGTTTTAATAACCTCAGAGGTAGAATTTGCTTAGCTTCGTTATGATACCTATTATGACTTTACCCTTAAAATGTTAGCTGTGTGACAATGGTAATTTATATTACTCCACTGTTCTCAACTGTATAGTGAAAATAATATCTATTTCATAGATTTGCTGAATAGATTACCAGGGACATGTATGTAAGTTACTTACTAACATTCTCAGTAAACAGTGGCTGTTATTGCCATACAATTCAGACTTAATGTAGGTTTACTCTCTGGCCTAATGTAGTTTGATAAAGTTTAGGATAGGGAAGAATAGAACATTGGGACTAAAATGACCCTACAGATAATCATTCTAACCTCTCTGTTTTAGCAGAAAATAAACTCAGATTTAAAATAAAAAGTTTCATTTAAAAGAATCTATGGTATATTTAGTAATTAGTGTTATTTCTCTATAAATTCACTAAGTTATGGTAAAATATGTAATCAATGTACATGATTTGTCAAGAAAATGAACAGAGATAAGGTTTTTTAAAATCATCTCACAAGAAAAACTGATGTGTTCCCCAGTTTATTTAATTTATCAAGATTCGGCTAAAGTTAGTAGGTCTAGGTAAGTTAAGGATTGTTGGCAATATCTAAGAATGTTTTTAATGCATTTTGCAATTTGACAAATTGTTTAAAATTATGAGAAAAGAGAGACATCTTCTTACTTCTTATTAATGAAAAATATTAGCTCTGACTTTATCCTTTATTGCTTGTGGGCATGTGTTAAATTTAGTTGAATTGAACTGAAAGTCTCAGAATATAAATTAACCAAAAATGGTTCCATAAGGAAAAAGTGCCAGAAGTTAAGGGGGAAACTAACTGTATCACATATTTTAATAAACAGTATAATTAAGAATTCTGACAAATGAATGTGTACCATCTTCATTTATTTTTAAATGTACATAGCAGTTATGATGTTTAATTTTATGTCAAATTGGCTGGGCCATTGTGACCAGATATTTGGTTAAACATTATTCTGAATGTGCCTGTGGAGGTGTTCCCTGAAAGAAATTAACATGTAAATCCATGGGTTTTAAGTACAGGAAATTGCCCTAAATAAAATGGGTAGACATCATGTAATCAGTTGAGAGACTAAATAAAACAAAAGTTGACTTCCCCTGAGCAAGAAGCAATTCTATTAGCAGACTGCCTATGGACTCCAGCAGCAGCTCTTCCTTGGGTCTCTGGCCTGCCAACCTACCATGAAGATTTTCAGTTTACCAAGCTTCCACAATCAATCTCTCTCTCTCTCTCTCTCTCTCTCTCTCTCTAACACACAAACACACACAGAGTTGTTTCTGTTTCTCTGGAGAACCCTGATTAAAACAGTGTTTATATTGTTTCATTGCTTTTTAGCAAATAGGAAATGGTGGCTGTAATGGAGACAAATATCATATTAGCACATTATCTAAACATGCAAGCAAAGGATAATCAAAAATAAAAGTAAATATTTTACCCTAGTACATGTGTCTCAATGTGTATTTTGAGGATTAGAATTGAAAAGCATTCAAGTAGGTTTTATTTAGGTTCATTTTCATTAAAGAGTAGCTTCCCATTGTTCTGAAGGTGTTACATCATCCAATAAGTGCCTTTATTTTAATTTCTTCAGGAGATTAAAAAAATTAAAATTGTAGTAAGAAGAGAATGTAATAAAATGACCTGTATGTGCAGTATGGGAGTGGTGAGGGAGGATCAATGACTGAGCTTATTTGTGAAGCAAGCATGGGGAATAGCTGAGTTTGCCTAAATTCCATACCGACAGTGATTAAGCAAATCTTTTTATTTTCCCTGTAAGCCTCTCACCTATTCAACATTCAACATACTTGGAGCCTAAGATGTTAATGGTAGATGGATTACCATTACCATTGCTTTTACTTTCATTCAACCCCTTCTAATTGGAGCCCCAGGCTTGGATCTGTCACAAACCACATTCTGTATAACACTGCTCTGATAGATAAATAAGTAGAAAAAATGA
>NW_007733667.1:23758-29430 GCF_000696425.1 Galeopterus variegatus | reverse complement strand
ATGACTGAGCTTATTTGTGAAGCAAGCATGGGGAATAGCTGAGTTTGCCTAAATTCCATACCGACAGTGATTAAGCAAATCTTTTTATTTTCCCTGTAAGCCTCTCACCTATTCAACATTCAACATACTTGGAGCCTAAGATGTTAATGGTAGATGGATTACCATTACCATTGCTTTTACTTTCATTCAACCCCTTCTAATTGGAGCCCCAGGCTTGGATCTGTCACAAACCACATTCTGTATAACACTGCTCTGATAGATAAATAAGTAGAAAAAATGAAAACAAGAACAGCAGACTGGGTTTTTAACAGACAAGCTGAGATAGTATGACATCTACATAGCCTCAAGCTCCTAACTGTGATGAAGGCTGTGAAGAGGTGATAATGCACATTGTTCTGCATGACAGACAGATTTAGACAGGTCCTAAAGGCCAAAGGATAGATTTAAAATTAAATGGCAAACAGTTACTACCAATATGAAAGTAGTGTTCACTCTCTGCATTGAGTGTTGATAACACATGTACCTCCAATCTGATGTTCTGGAAAGTACTGAACTGGGCAGAGAAATTCAGTGTAAGCAGGTAGGCAAGTGCACTGAACCAGCAGCTCTGCAACTCCCGGAAGGAGCAGCAAACAGAAAGTGTTCTCAAGAAATCTAGGTTGGCCCATAGGTAGAAGTTAGTATCAGGGACCTCTTTAAACAGGTTATATCATTATTTACAGCACAAATGACAAATTATACAAATATAGCCTGGTTTGTGCTCAAGTTATTTTAATTATTTGGAAATTCTTTTAAAATCACTTTTCAGAGTTATTTTACTACAAGAAATTTTGTGTGTCTATGAAGTTCACAGTATTTGCTGGTCTTCCTCTCAGTCGTAGGTGTTGGAGGTGTCTAACATCATCACCTCAAGCTATAATAAAAAATCTGCAAGAACATTGGCTATTAGGACACTAATCTGAATTAGCTGTACTCTGTCTGTACACATAGATTATTTTAGAGAAAAGATTAACTACATGTTATTCTTTAGCCATTAGCTGGTTATTAGTAAATGAACAGTGTGGCAAAATGACATTGTTTTTGTATTTTTAAGTCACTTCTGTAGGAATCAATGGAAAATACAGGGTTTAAAGGAGTAAGTTATTTTCATGGTCATGCTAAAAAAGAATGAAAATTTACCAAGTGCACTTAGGCAAAATGACATTGTTTTTGTATTTTTAAGTCACTTCTGTAGGAATCAATGGAAAATACAGAGTTTAAAGGAGTAAGTTATTTTCATGGTCATGCTAAAAAAGAATGAAAATTTACCAACTGCACTTTTCAGGCAGTGCTGACATTTACTGCCATTTGTAGGCCTTAGTTTGTAAAGTAATTCTTTGAATATTTCCTTTTTAATCATACATAGTCTTTGAGGTGTTGGAATGAATCATTAACAGAAGGGCTCAGACCCTATTTATGCCTTTATGACCCTTAAATAAACAGGCATTTTCTTTACATATGTAGTTAGCTTAAAGTAATGGCATAATTCCTTCAACAAACTAAGTGCATATGACAAATCATCCTTTATCTTTACAATCAATTCAGATTAGTAAATAAATTCTGTCTGTTTTTTGTCCCGTATATCTGCTATTAGGCAAGTCAATACAGCACAGTGGTTCTAAGCAAAGACTAGAGCAAAAATGTCAGACTTCAAATCTTGGCTCCAGAACTTTTTAGCTGTGAAATCCTGAGCAAATTAACTAATGTGTCCACGCTTAAGTATTCTCACCAATAAAATGGGAAGAATAATAGAACCTAATGCATATTTTGTGTTTGGGTGAACATTAAATAAGTATATATGTAATATATTTATACATTTATAATAAACTCTGTCATGTAGTAAGCACTTTATATATATTTGCTATCATTACTGTGATCTTTATAATTTACACTGTTTCGTCCATTCCATTGACTCCTCAGTCAAATCCCTGTAATTTCCCACTCTTGTATTGCAATGGCCGACTACTCAGTATTTTCCTCTAATCTTCACCCACCTCTAGTTCATAAACAGTTGCCAGCATGTCCTTGTCAAAATGACTACTGGTTATAACATAATAGCATGTGTCAAAATGCTGAGCTGGTTATAGCCCCTGAATAAAAGTCTTAATTTTTCCTCATCTTCCTCAAGAGGAAGTCTAATTTATTTTTACATTTCTGTCTCTCTTTGAATTGACAGTTTTCTGTCACTTTAGCCTCATCTATTTCTACTATCATCAACTTTATGTTATAGTATGTTACACAGAACAATTTACATCCCATTAAACACACCCTATTCTTTCTATGAGAATGCCATTGCACATTGTACTTAATCTGCCTATTATACTGAATTCTTTAACAGGAAAATTCAATTCATCCTTCAAAACTCAGCCATCCGTAAAACGTTACTAACCCTCCTTTATCCATCTATATTTTTTTATGTTCTATGACCCTAATATCAAAACATTTTTACTTTTTTGAAGAATTTTTACATTGCCTTGAAATTGTGTATTTGTTTCTCAACTAATTTAGAGCTATCTTATGGTTATTCTCTATTATATCTCAGAATTTTCAGAATCTACCATCTTAACAGTCTGAACATAGTAGGTCTTTTATGAATGTTTGTTGCATTAACATAGCCATTTAAATGGTGTGCTCTCTTGGACCCCATAAAGCAGGTGGAATATGAGACAAAGCCATTGATAAAAGAAGCTTACTTTGGAAGATGCACATTAACAGTAGTAAGTAACAGAATTTAGACTCTGGAAGTAGGGGTTGGGGAATGGCACTTGAGGGAAACAAGAAGACATTAAACATTATCCAATCCTTGCTGCATGTCAAAATTTTTTTTAAAAAGGAAGATAGAAAGAGAGAGAAAGAAAGAAAGAAAGAAAACCCATAAGCAATTCAGAACTACAATTACAATTATATATTGTACTTCTTTCAAAAACCCCATACTATTGTATTTGCTTCTTCATTTTTTAAAATTTTAAATTGTACATTGGCAAATTATAGTTGTATATGTTTGTGAGATGCAACGTTATACTATAAATGATAAAAACAATATGGAATAATTAAATATAGCTAATTAACTTATTCATCACCTCAAATACCTATTTATTTTTTGTGGTGAGAGTATTTGAAATTTAACTGTGTTCACCAACTTGAGTAATATATCTCAAAAAATAAATAAAAGCAAACTTGTTCTTCACTTCCAGTTGAGGCTTTGTGCCTATTGACAATCATCTTCCCATTCCTTTCACTGCCTCCTCCAACCCAGCCTCTGGTAACCACCATTTGACTCTCTGCTTCTCTGAGTTTCATTGTTTGACATTCCACATACAAGTGAGGACATGCACTATTTGCCTTTCTGTGCCTGAATTATTTTACTTAATAAAATGTTCTTTAATTCCAACATGTCATCACAAGTGACAAAATTTATTTCTTTTTTAAGGATGAGTACTATATCATTGTCTATGTATACCACATTTTAAAAAATATTCATTCATTCATCCGTCGATGGACACTTAGTTTGATTCCATATCTTAGCTATTGTGAATAATGCTGCAATGAACATGCAAATGCAGACATCTCTTTGACAAGCTGATTCAAATCTTTTGGATAAATACCCAGAGGTATTGGATCATATGGTAATTCTATTTTTAGTCTTGTGAGGAGCCTCCATACAATTTTCCATAATGGCTGTACTAATTTACATTCCCAGTGATAGTGTACTCTAGAGTTCTCTTTTCTCCACTTCCTTGCCAACACTGTTATCTTTTGTCTTCTTGATAATAGCCATTCTGGCAGGTATGAGGTGATATCACATTGTGGTTTTAATTTGCATCTCCCTGATGATTAGTGATGTGAGGCATTTTTTTTTTTTTTTATCACATTGTGGTTTTAATTTGCATCTCCCTGATGATTAGTGATGTGAGGCATTTTTTTTTATATATATATATATCTGTTGGCCATTTGTATGTCTTCTTCTGAGAAATGTCTATTCAGATCCCTTGCCCATTTTTTTAATTGAATTACTTGTTTTCTTTGTATTAAGCTGTTTCAGCATTTTTATTTTTATTTTTAGATGGCTGGCCAGTATACAGATCCAAATCCTTGACTTTGGTCTCATAAGCCTGTGCTCTAACTAACTGAGCTAGCTGGCCTGTCCCGAGGGGCTTTAGTTTCTTATATATTGTGGATATTTACCCATCATCTTATGTATGGCTTGCAAATATTTTCTGCCAATTTGAAAGTTGTCTCTTAAATCTGCTAATTGTTTCCTTTGTTGTGCAACTTTTTATTTTGATGCAATACCATTGTCTAGTTTTGCTTTTGTTGCTCAAGCTTAGGTTTGAACATGAGATTTTAGATTGTATTTGCTTCTTGATTCAATCTGGAATTAGTCTTAATTTTCCCCTGTCAGGTAAGATCCAGAATTGTATGCTGCCTTTTTGCCTGAGTATAATATGTCAAGAAAAAAAAAATCGTAATTCTTTAGTTATTTGAAACAATCATTAAAATGCTTTCATAATATCATATTATTTTTTAAAACAATTTCTGTAATTGTTATGAAAACTAATACCACAGACTACAAAATAAAAATAAGTCCTTGTCCTTGATAATAACTTAATTGTGAGAAGGAAGGGAGCACTCAACCATCAATAGTACTCCAGTCTCTCTTCTCACATTAAAATTATTGACTTTCTTTATAAACAATAAATGACCTCCTCTTAGAATACTTTGAATCAGGATGGAGGGTCCAGGAGAAAAAGGAGAGCTTTGTGGCCACAGGTAAGAGAGAAAAGATGCATATCCTCAACTAAGAAAAGGAGAGATGGATTTTTAGTCTAATTAATATGGGAAAAAAAACTATTTAAATGTGAGGCTCATAACATAGGTCACATAATTTTTTCGTAAATATACTTTAGGAAAAAGACAGCATCTTCACCAAATAGTTCTGGGAGAAATGGATATTCATATGTAGATGAATGAAGCTAGACCCATGCATCTTGTCATATACCCAAATCAACTCAAAATGGATTAAAGATTTAAATATAAGACCTAAATCTATAAAACTCCTAGGAGAAAACATAGGGGAAACACTTCAGGATATAGGACTAAACAAAGACTTTATGAATAAGACCCCCAAAGTACAGGCAACAATAGAAAAAATAAACAAAAACAAATAGGATTATATCAAACTAAAAAGTTTCTGCACAGCAAAGGAAACAATCAACAAAGTGAAAAGACAACTCTCAGAATGGGAGAAAATATTGGCAAACTATATATTTGAGAAGGGATTCATATCCATAACATACAAAGAAGTCAAGTCAACAGTAAAAATAAAAAATAAAAAATAAATAAAAAAAATAAAAAGAAAAATAATAATAATAATCCAATTAAAAAATGGGCAAAGGGGGCTTCAAGTGAAGATGTTGGAATAGATGGTCCCCAGCATCATTCTCTCCCATAAATCAACCAATTTACAGTTATTAAGAAACAACCGCAGCCAAGCTGGGACTTCTAGAGCTCAGGGTAAGAGATGGAGAGACCTTTGGAGTTCATGAAAACAGGAGAAGCCACGATGAGAGAAAGGAAGTATGGCTCCCACCATTTGGAGCTCTGGCCACATCAAGCCTGGAGCTGGTGAGTGC
>NW_007733667.1:17049-23248 GCF_000696425.1 Galeopterus variegatus | reverse complement strand
AGGAAGTATGGCTCCCACCATTTGGAGCTCTGGCCACATCAAGCCTGGAGCTGGTGAGTGCGTGGAGCAAAAGTTGGCAAAAGCCACAGCTGTGTGCTTTGTATGAAGTTGCCTGGAGGCAGCAGGTGTACTGCACCTCAGAAAACCTAGAAGTACATACAAGGGCAACAATTAAAACCTAAGCTGCACAAAAAACCTACCCCAAATCAGCAGCAAAGCAACAATTTAGCTCAACCGCAGGGCTTAAGTACTGGTCCCAACAGGAAGTGAAAAACCTACCCCAAATCAGCAGCAAAGCAACAATTTAGCTCAACCGCAGGGCTCAAGTACTGGTCCCAACAGGAAGTGCCCCCATTTTAGAAGTAAGAAAAGGACAACAATTTACTTCCAGTGCAGAGTTTAAGTGGTGGGAACTGCAAATAATCCAACACAGAACTGAAAGAAAAAACAAAATACCCACAATCATAGACAAAGTTTGATATTAACTGTTAAAGGTATAACACCACCAAAGAACACCTATAAATTCAAGAATGACCAGAAGCTCCCTGGGCTCCCAAGCCAAGGAGGGGAGGGCCATGGGCCTCAGCCACAACCCCCAATGACCACACCAGGGCTAGCAATAACCATCAAACCACCACAGGAAATGGCCCTGGCTCTCAAGCCAGAGCAATGGAGAGCTGAGGGCCTCAGCCATTCCACCTCGACATTAGCAACCAGCACAGCAATGACCACCAAGCTGATGCAGGAAGACCCCTGGTCTCCTGAGCTGGGGAAGTAGGGGGCTGAAGGCCTCTGCCTTGGCCCCCCAAAATCCAAAACCAGCCCAGCAACAACCAAGCCACAGCTGGTAGCACCCTGGTTTCTCCTGAAGGAATGTGAGGGGTGCCAAGGGCCTCTAACATGTCCCCCCCTTTCCTCCTTCTCCCACCCTATTTCCTTCCAATTTCCCCTCTTCATCTCCCCCCCAACTGCTCTGCAACAACATCTTAGAATGTAAAAAAATAATAATATTAATAAATAAATATATTTTTTTAAATGAGCAAAGCTGAATATACATTTTTCAAAAGAAGACAAATAGCCATCAAGTATATGAAAAAAGATCAACTTCACTAACTATCAGGGAAATTCAAATCAAAACCACATTGAGATATCATCTCACCCCAGATAGACTGGCTTTTATCAAGAAAAATGAGAATAACAAACATTTGTGAAGATGGAGAAAATGGGGACTGCTTCTACACTGTTCAAGGGAGTCTGAATTAGTACAGCCATTATGGGAAATAGTATGGGGGTTTCTCAAACAAATACAGGTAGAACTGCCAAATGATCCAGCTATCCCACTATTATTCCATCCAAAAGAATGGAAATCATCATATTGAAAGGATACCTACACTCGTATTTCATCACAGCTCTGTTTACAGTAGCCAAGATATGGCGCTAACCTAAACGTCCATCAGTGGATGACTGGATAAGGAAAATGTGGTATATATAGACAAAGGAGTACTATTCAGTCACAAAAATGAATGAAATTCTGCCATTCACTAGAAACTCATTTCTAAATGAGCTTAGAAAAAAATATGTGAAGTGAAACAAGGTAGGAACAGAAAGAGAAACACTACATGTCCTCACTCAAAAGTGGGAGCTAATAAATAAATGAATGAAAGAAAGAAAGAAAGAACAATCACAGTAATGTGTTAAACTTTCATAAGAAAAGAAGAAAACTATGGTTACTAGAGGTGGGAAAGGGGGAGAGTGAGGGGAGCTAGCCGGAAATCGGTATTAATGGAAACAAGGAATGATTATGTTTTGTAATGATGAACACTCTAATTATTCTGATTTGACCATCACACATTGAACATAGGAGTTCATGTTCAACTCTGTATGCAACAAATATGCTTAATCAATTATTTTTTCAATAAAAAATTTCATATCTATAATTGGTTTATAGATTTAATATAGGGAGGTACATAACAAGAATTTTTGTGTTAGTTGAGATTTTAATATGACATGAAGTTCATTTTATCATGGAGTCTGTTTTCGTCATCACGATATTCTTCAATTTTTGGACAATTAGTAGTCAAAGAATGACTAGGCACTGAGGCACTTCCCCCAAGAACTTGAGAGCTTGCCCATGTCCTGGATGAACCAACATATTGTCACCAACCTGAACAAGGAATTACTAAATGCCCGAGACTAGGCTACAAAGGCATTCATGTACAATTCCAGCACTGAATATGGCTGAAGTACCTGCGTGGAGACTATACTAATACATATACCTGGAACCAATACTAAAAAACCCCACTCAACTGTCATTATTAAATACATCTACAAGAGGAACTCTCTTTCATCAAAACCCACTCCAGATTACTAGAAAAAGCAACTTCTCTACCAGATGACTGGATGGCAACATAGATACTAGAAATATGAAAAAAAAAATTAGATAATATGACACAACCAAAGGAATATAAAAATTCTCAAGTACCAAACCTTATAGGACAGGAAGTCCTTGAAATCACTGAAAAAGAATTCTGAGCAACAATCCTAAGGAAACTCAATGAGATACAAGAAGACTCAGACCACACAACAAAATGAGAGAAAGTATCCAGAATCTGAAGCAGTAAATATGCAAAAATATTAATGCTTAAAAAAAAATGTAGCAGAGTTCTTTGAGCTAAAGGATTCATTAAATTGAACAAAGCAAAACAAAACAAAAACAAGTGATTTAACAGCAGGCTAGAGCAAACAGACAAAAGAACTTCTGATCTTGAAGAAGGATTTTCGAAATAACCCAAGTGAACAAAAAGAAAAAAACAAAACAAAACAAAAAACATGAAGAAAATCTAAGAGAGCTAGCAGATAACCTGAACTGCACAAACATCTGAATCATCGAATCATGGAGGTTTCAGAAGGGGAGGAGAAAGGAAAAGGCATTGAAAACATATTCAGTGAAATAATAGCATTTCTGCTATTATTGTTATCTTCCCAGGTATAGGGAGAGATATGAAACTTCAGATCCGGAAGGCTCAAAGATTCCTAAACAGCTTCAATGCAAAAGGCCATCTCCAAGGCACATTAGAGTCAAACTGGCAAAGCTCAAAGGCAAAGAGATAATTTTAAAAGCAGCAAGAGAAAACCATCATGTCACCTATAAGGGAGTCCTCATCAGACTAACAGTAGACTTTTCAACAGAAATCCTAAAGGCCAGAAGAGAATGGGATGATATTCAACATATTAAAAGAAAAAAAATTCCAGCCAAGAGTACTATATCCAGCAAGGCTATCTTTTAGAACTGAAGGAGATATGGTATATTTCTCAAATAAAAACTTTGGGAGTTCACCACCACATGACCAGCTCTACAAGAAATCCTTGAGAGAGTACTGCATCTGGAATCTGAAAAACAATAATACTACGATGAATACACAAGAATAAAACCCACTAATATAACAAAAATTCAAATGACACAGAGAAAAATTACTTTATCTAACCACCTCACAAAAACAACATACACAGAAGACAAACAATAAAAGAGGAAGAAAGGAACACAACATTTTTAAAACATGCAAATAAAAATCAGTACAATGCAAGTAGTAAGTGAACACATTTCAGTAGTTACCCTAAATGTAAATTGGTTAAATTCTCCAATCAAAAGACAGACTGATTGATTGGATTAAGAAGCTTGATCCAACTATTTGCTGTCTTCAAGAGACTCATATCACCTGTAAAGACACACAGACTAAGAAAGAACGATGAAAAAGATATACCATATAAATGGAAACTTTCCTACTCCAAAAAAAGTAGAAGTAGCTATTCTTATATCAAGTAAAATAGACTTTTAACCAAAAATCATAAAAAGAGACAAATAAGGCCACTATATAATGATAAAGGGATCAAGCAAGAAGACAAAACAATCATAAATATATCTGCACCCAGCATCAGAGCACTGAGATATATAAAGCAAATGCTGTTAGACCTAGGAAAGTGGTGAACCCAAATACAATATTACTTGGAAACCTGAAAACTCCTCTATCGGCATTGGACAGATCATCTAGGAAAAATATCAACAGAGAGACACAGCATTTAAACCACACTTCTCATCAGTATGTGGAATGTTCTCCAGGATAGATCACATGTTAGGTCACAAATGAAGTCTCAACAAATTTAAAAAAATATATATTTTATGTTTTTTTTTTCACACTACACTCTATTAATGGTGGAATCAATAACAAACAAAACTCTTGTAACTATACAAACACACAGAAATTAAACAACAGGCTCTTAAATGACATATGAAGCCAAGAAGAAAATAGATAGGGAATCTATTAGTCCTTGAAACTAATGAAAATAAAGACATATCATACCAAAACCTGTGGAATACTGAAAAAGGAGTGCTGAGAAGAGTTTATCACAATAAATACTTACATCAAAATAGATTTCAAATAAACAACCTAATGCTACAACTCAAAGAACTAGAAAAACAAGAACAATCCAATACAAAAATTAGTAGGTGGAAAGAAATAATTAAGATCAGAACAGAACTAAATGCAATAGAAACCCCCAAAATGAACAAAAGATCAATGAAACCAAAAGTTGGTTTTTCGAGAAGGTAAGCAAAATAGACAATCATTAGCTAGGCTAACAACAACAATAACAACAAAAACAGGGAGAGAAGACTTAAATAACAAAAATTAGAAATGAAAAAGGGTACATTACAGCTGATACCACAGAAATACAAAGAATCTTTAGAACTATTAAAAACAATTATGTGCTGACAAATTTGAAAACCCAGAGGAAATAGACAAATTTCCAGACACATGCAAACTATCAAGAAGACATAGGAAACCTGAACAGACCAGTAAGAAGCAAAGAGATTGAAGCAGTAATCAGCAGTGTCTCAACAAAGAAAAGCACAGGACCAGATGGCATTACTGATGAATTCCAACAAACCTTTAAAGAGGAATTAATACCAATCTTCTACAAACTGTTCCACAAAATTGAAACAAAGGTAATTCTCCCAAACTCATTCTATGAGGCCAGCATCACCCTGATACCAAAACCAGACAAAGATACAACAAAAAAAGAAAACTATAGGCCAATATCTTTGATGAACATAGAAGCAAAAATACTCAATATATTAGTAAATAGAATACAGCAACATATTAAAAAAAACTATACACCATGATCAAGTGGGATTCATGCCAGGGATGCGAGTATGGTTCAACATATTCAAGTCAGTAAATGTAATATACCACATCAACAAAATCAAGGACAGAAACCATATGATTATCTCAATAAACACAGACAAAAACATTTGACAACATTCAAAATCACTCCATGATAAAGATTCTCAGAAAATTAAGTATAGAGGAAAAGTACTTCAAAAAAATAAAAGCTGTATATGACAAACCCACTACCAATATCATCCTGAATAGGGAAAAGTTTAAATCTTTTCCCTTAAGAATGAAAACAAGACAAGGACTTCCACTCTCGCCAGTCCTATTTAGCATAGTATCAGAAGCACTACCCAGAGCAATCAGGCAGGAGAAATAAAGGGCATCTATTTTGGAAAAGATAATGTCAAAGTGTAACTTTATAGGATGAGATTATTTTATATATATATGCCAAAAGACTATACAAAAAAAAAGCTCTTAGAATTGATAAATTATTTCAGCAAAGTTGCAGGATATGAAATCAACACTCAAAAATCAGTAGCATTTTTATACTCCAACAATAAACTATCAGAAAAAGAAATCAAGAACGGTGGCCCATTTACAATAGTCAACAAATAAACAACAAAAAACCCTAGAAACCTAGGAATACAGTTAACCAAGGATGCGAACGATCTGTACAATGAGGACTACAAATCTCTGTAAAAAGAAATGAAAGAGGCACAAAAAGATGGAAAAACATTCCATGCTCTTGGATTGGAAGAATTAACATTGTGAAGATATACATACTACCCAAAGTGATTTACAGATTCAATACAATCTCCATCAAAATAATTAATATCCAGAATGTACAAGGAACTCAAACAACTTGACAATAATAATAATAAAATTGATTTTAAAAAGGGAAAAGGGGCTGGATAGGCATTTGTCAAAGGAAGATATGTGAATGGATAACAGATACATGAAAAAAAATGCTGGGGCCGGCCCGGTGGCGCACTGGATAGTGCGCCGCTTGGGAAGCGCGGCAGCGCTCC
>NW_007733667.1:12661-16498 GCF_000696425.1 Galeopterus variegatus | reverse complement strand
CAACACTGAGGGTTGCGATCCGTTGCCGGACACGGAAAAAAAAAAAAAAGACAAAAAAAAAAAAGACAAAAAACAAAACAAACAAACAAAAAAATGCTCAACTTCACTCAGCATCAAGGAAATACAAATCAGAACCACACTGAGGTATCATCTTACCCAAGTTAGACTGGCTATTATCAAACTGACAGAGAATAACAAAAATTGGTGAGAATGCAGAGAAAGGGGAACCCAATTATACTGTTGGTGGGACTGTAAAATGTTGCGGCCTTTATGGAAAACAGTATGGAGTTTGCTCAAACAACTACAGATAGAACTGCCACAAGATCCAGCAATCCCACTGCTTGGTACATACCAAAAGTAATGGACATCATCATGTCAAAAGAATATCTGTACTCCTGTGTTTATTGCAGCTCTATTTATAGCAGCCAAGAATTGGAACCAACACAAATGCCCTTCATTGGAGGAGTGGGTAAGGTAAATATGGTACATTTACAAAATGGAATACTACTCTGCCATAGAAAAGAATGAACTTTTGCCATTTGTAGCAACATAGATGAACTTAGAGAAAATCATGTTAAGTGAAATAAGCCAGGCACAGAAAGAGAAATGCTGTACGTCTTTATTTATAAGTGAGGACTCAAACAAACAAACAAAAAAGCAATAACAAAATAACAAAGAGAGAAAGAAAGAAAAAAAAGAACAATCACAATAACATTGAACTTTAAAAGAAGAGAACAGAACTAAGGTTACTAGAGGTGGGAAAGGGAGAGAGAGAGAGAGAGGTAAGGGAGGAATTGGTAAAGGGCCAAGAAAATAGATTATATTGTATAATGTTGTTGAATATATTAATTATCCTGATTTGAACATCACATATTGCACACAGGTCTTGATATTTGGTGCTGTAGCCCAAAGATATGTACAATTAGCTATGTTTCAATTAAAAAAAAATAGTTAATTCAAAATATAAAAAATAAATAAATGCATAATCTGTTTTAAGAAGTTATGTAATTTTCGGCTATTTTAGAAAGTACTGCATCAACATCCTTTTACCTAGATTTTGGCTGAAATTCTGATCACTTTTCTCATGAATAATTACTAGTTAAACAACTAAATGAATACTATGAAATTTGTTACAGCTTTTGATAAGTATAGACAAATTAGCTTTAAAAAGCTCTCTTTTTTATTTATGTGCTTGCTTGATTTTTACAGTTTATACTGCTAGCATATGCATGGTCTTTCTCATTATAATTTCATCAATAAAAACTATTTAAAATGTTGATATGACAATATTACCCTATTACTTATTTATCCATATCAATTCAGAGATTATCTTTACATTTACAACATGAGTTTCTGTATTTGTTTCACTTCAAATATTTTCATTCCTGAGAAGTTTACAGTACTTACAACTTTTCTGGTGAAAGTGTGTATATAAGCAAAACTTTCTGGAACATAAAAACTGATTATTTTGAGTGTACATTTAGTATAATTTTAAAATTTTACAAATATGCACACATTTGCGTGTAGCCAAAAAAGTATAAAAGAAAACTATTAATAAATTAAAAGCTATTGCTATATAATTTTTATTATCTTTATACTATTTTGTATTTTCAATACATAAACAATGGGTGTCTTATTTTTGTAATTAGTAAAAAGTTATTCATTTTCATTGAGTCATAATTTATTTACCACTATGAAGATAATTATGTGCAATTAAAGTGTACAGTTTATTGAGTTTTGATAGCTATATACAATCATGAAAGCATCACCAGAATCAGGATAAAAACATTTTCATCACCTCCAGAAGTCTCTTTGTCCCCCTTGCACTCAACCTCTATTTTTGTCCCCAGATCTGCTTCTTTTATTATACATTAGTTTGCATTTTATAAAAAAATAATATAAATGGAATTATAGTGTGGACTCTTTGGTGTCTGTTTTCTTTCATTCAGCAAGAGCATGGGTATTGGAATAAAATGATTCTAAGTTTTAACAATAGCCAGGTATCAGGACTCAGGACACGGTACCCCAATGTATGGCATCTTGGTATGAAGAGTATTTTATACTGAAGGAAGCTGAGATCACTCTCTGGCCTTCTACCTCCCTCCTCCCCTAAAGTCCTAAGACCATCATTCCAGAGAGGTCTTGAGGCCAAGGAGAATCTGATCATAGAGTCTTTGTTAATTTCCCCCAGTTTATTAGTGGTAATAAACTGGAATAAACCACTATTATTACCACTAATAAACGGGAATAGATATAATTCCAGTAAGGATGAATTGCTAATGCCTAGGGTGGAAGGGTTCTGATTAATTGACTAGCTTTCCAGTCTTCTTCAGGAAAAAGGACCCTTTTTGTCCTCCCATCACACTTCTGCACAACTGTCCATAAAATTAATTTTCCCTGGGTCTTTAGGTCTTTATTTCTGAAGGATCTTATATCACATGAAATTATTATTAAATAAATTTGTATGCTTTTCTCTTGTTAATCTGTCTTTCCTATAGGGAGGTCATCCATAAACTTTGCAATAGGTGAAGAAAAGATCAGTTTTTCTCCCCTACACAGTCCTCCCATTAATGTATACCCTCAGATTTGTTGGCAAATGTTTATGGGTGTAAATTACCTTATCTGTGAAATGGTGACATTAATACTAATTTTGAAAGGTCATTTAAATATCATATAAGACAACATGAAAAAAAAATAGTGCTTAATTGGGAATATGTTAAAAGTTGAATAATACTGCTTGTTCAGAAATATTAGTTTTCTTCTTATATTCTTTTTCAGATTTTTATTTTCATCCAATATTTTTCCTGAGTATAGAATTGACCTCTGAATAAGAAATTAATTTCTCCTTTTTGTTGCCATTTTTTTGACCCAAGGACTATAACTGATTGAAGGGGAAGCTTCCTGAAAGACCTTCTAAGTAGAATCTGTGGATGTCCTAACTTCCTTCCTACCTTTGATTTCACTGGATAATTTATTTATTATTTTTCTCTTTAAGGAGAAGTATTTTCAAACCCTCCCATTTTCAACCTGCCAAATATCTCCCTTGGAGACAGACTACTTATGCAATGCACCTAGGAATGGAGCAGAAAGAGTGGAAGATTGGTAGTTATGAATTGGTTCAACAGCAGGGACTCCTCATTAGGAATGTTATTGCAGAATGACCAACGTGTCAGCAGCAAAGATCATAACTGACCTCACAATATGCTTCAGCATTCTTCATGAAGACCCCCAGCACTGGATAGCAAGTCAATTAATCAGAACTCTTCCACCCTGGACATCAGCGATTCATCCTTACTGGAATTACATTCACTGCAGATGGTGATGTGCCTTCCCTGCATGCAGTGTCTTTGGCAGCACAACAATCCTAGGGATTTACAATATGAATTATTTACTGACAAGAAGTAATGCATAATATTGCCTCAGACAATGAAACACATTTTACAGTGAAGAAGATGTGACCAAAAAACACATGGCCATGGGATACATTACAAGATACTGTGTCATCTAGAAGCAGATAACATGATGGAAATTGGGCTGGTGCCAGCTTAAGGATAAAATTCTTCAGGGTTGGTATATCTCCTCCAAGATATGGTATATTTATTGAACCAAATGGCAGCATATGTTGCTCTGTTCCCAATGGCTAGAAGAGATGAGTCTAGGAAAAAGGAGTTAGAACTGACCTCTCCCACCATCACTCCTAGTGACTTCCTGTGGTATTTGTCCTTCCTGTACCTATTAGTTTGGGGGCGCTGGATTATTAATGTTTGATACCAGGAACAGGGATCTTCCACCAGTGGGTAGAGTAAAGATTGTACTGAACCTGAAAATACAACTGTG
>NW_007733667.1:8598-11952 GCF_000696425.1 Galeopterus variegatus | reverse complement strand
ACAGGGATCTTCCACCAGTGGGTAGAGTAAAGATTGTACTGAACCTGAAAATACAACTGTGTCTATTTTGGGCTCGTCCTGCCAGTAGACTATAGATACAGAAATGAGTAATGGTGCTGGCAGTTGTAATTGACTGATCATGATGGAGACATATGGTAGTTGCACAATAATGTGACCAAGATTCAGAAAGGCTAAAATTTACATGCAAGTTGTTTGTTGTTTTCAGGCCAGGTGATAACGCTGAGCAGGAAATTGCAGCAACCATACCTGACAAGGAGAAGAACAAGGGCTTGGCATATTCTGTCATGAAGGTTTGTGTCATACGTCCAGGCAAGTCACCAGGCCTAGCTGATGTGCTTGCCAAGGGTGAGAAAAATTTAGAAAGGGTAGTGAATGAGGGAGAAAAATAATTATTGCCTTGGGACAAGCTAAGGCAGTGGACACTGTAGATTGTTTCACTAACTTCCATATTATTCATTTTTAAAAATGACTCGTGAATACTACATTGAAGAGTTTGTGCTAGAGTAGAATTGAAGAAATCGTGGACAGCCAGAACTGTCAGTAGATCTTAGTACAAGGGGTAGATTATATGAGGTTTTTTTGGTGAGAAAAGTGGCATTCCCTAGGCTAGCTCTGACTTAAATCAAAGCTCTGGTGGGTAGTACTTGAGCAAGTGGGCACGACCCATCTCAAATGCCTGCCAACACTCTGCTTTTCGGGTGAGGGAGTGACTCAGAGCTTTTTCGGAAGCCACAGAAACTTGCTGACCCTTCAAACATGTGCAGCCTAAAATTGCATAGAAATGAAAACCTACTGAAGCCATCTTCAGAGAAAGGACAGGTGTTATTAGATAATTGGACCAGTCTCCATTTATGGTGAACATACTAGGCACATTCTATACAGTTACTCTAAAGGTCCTCTGCAGGTTTGTACCTCAGTTACCCACAGAAAGAACCAGTTCATTAATGCATCTTTTTTTCCTGCTTTTTTTGTTTTTTGCTTTTTCTTCTCACACGTCTAACACATCCTGGTCTCTCACTACTGCTTGTTGTGATTACCTCCTAAATAAATCATCTGCATGCAATTTCTGGTTGCAGGATTTGCCTTTGGGAAGACTCTAAACCAAGATTACAAACAAGAACATCTATTAGTACATGTAATGTAAATGTAATTATTTCTGCTGAATATTTTTGAAACTTATTTATTGGCTGTTGTGAACTGTATGGGGGGTGGTGTGCATGTGTAGAGAAAAATAGAGGATGGAATTAATGATGTAACATGTCATTTATTTTGCTAGGCTGTAGACAGAGCAGTGAACACAACAAACATTCTACCCTCTTTCTAAAGGAAGAAGGAATTTAATTTGTTCAAATAATTGAAGTGTGGCTAGAGTGTTGTGTTCAAGGGAGATAATACCTTAGGACCAGGGAGAAGAGGTTAATAGGGGCCAGAAAAATCAAGATCTTGAAGACCATTGTTTAGATATAAGCAAGGATTGCCATGATATGATTTTTGTTCTAAGACAGGCACAAGAACGCCACTTTATGTAGCTGAGAAATGATAGTATCATTAGTATAGTAGCACTGGTTGTAAAGAAAACAAAGTACAGTAAAGAAATATTGTTGATTTGCAACTTCCAGGGATTACAGCTGTATTAGATGAATTGGACAGTAATAAAACAGACAAATTAGAGTTGTCCTCTAGATTTCTTGTTTGAGCAACTGTATAGATGGTGTAAAATTGACTGACATGAAGATTAGTGAAATTAAGGCATGGAGAGAATTAGAAATCAAGGACTCTGCCTTGGGCATGTACATGTACAATTTGAGAAATCCAGGAGACATCAATTATTGATATTAAGAAGTAATTGTATTTATGAGAATTTAGCTAAGAAGAGAATTCAATATGCAGAGAAGGTTCTAAGAAGGAGATATTTTGTTTATTTTCTTTTAAGTTTACATGGTTCAATCACAGGAAATTACAATAATCCTAAAAGCATCAGTTCACATTCAACTGAAATTGATGGTTGCAGTCAGCATAAACAATAAATACAGAAAAGTGCTATTTTAAAAGTCAGAAAATAAACATTTTAACCATTTTTGAATTATAGACTTTTAATGTGTTTGCCTGGATTTTTGTCTGTTCTCGAAAACAGACTAAAGGTATTCCTTTATAAATGATAAAAAACACCTATGACATATGTCAATTTTATATAGTACATTCCACTCATTGCATGTAATAAATATTTAATATAAAGCAATATACAAGTATTTACATAAAAAATGATTTTTCTACCTTTCACTAAGCACATGTTAGACAAATATTAAGACCATTATTTTGAAAGGGTGCTGAATTATTAACCTTTATCTGAACTCTCAAGTTTCAGTAAGTGTGGCTCTGATAATGAACCAAACAAGCAAGCTGTCACTCAGGCTTCCTATTCTATGTTGGACTTAGAAAAAAAGAATCAATGTGTTCTGTGCTGAAAAGATTTGGGAGCTACAGTCCAACTCAAATTTATATTTGTTCCTAAGGATCAAAAGTCATAGCCTTTTGAAGTAGGAAGAGAACCTTGTTTATACACCTAGATCAGTAATTCTTCAGCATTTTTTTTTTTTTTAATTTTCTTGTGACTGGTCATTAAGGAGATCTGAACACTTAAACTTGGCCTTATCTACACCATGCTCTAACCAACTGAACTAACTGGCCAACCCCCTATTCAGCATATTAAAGTGAGTACTATTTTTATGTGCATTTTTCCCCCAGTATATTGCCACCTACTATTTTGTGAGTCCTCACTAAGAAAAGGCATATGGACACCAAGATAGACCCAAACTTCCCAGCAAACCATCTTCAGTATATCTATTACACCCACTTTTTCTTGCATGTTTACATTTTTTTCACTTCTAATCTAGAACATGCAGGACTTACCAATAAAAAGCTATTCCTGATCTCTTAACACATCTCCTATTTTCAACTCATCAGCAAGGCAAACATGAATGAGCGTAAATAATGATTCTATTGGTGAATCTGCTGATCTCTCTATGGAAAATGGAGTTATGCAATGACAAATTATCTAAATAAACAAAGAAAATTAACTTAATTTTATTTTCTTTATTACTAGCATATTCATCATTACAAACCATAATCCTTCCCCACGCCTTCCACCTGACTTATCACTCCCCAAATCCCCTCCCTCCCTCCACCCATTACTAGTACCTTTGGGTTTGTTTTCTCCTTCTGTAAGTTCAACTAACTACTGTGGTTCTTTCTTTCTTTCTTTCTTTCTTTCTTTCTTTCTTTCTTTCTTTCTTTCTTTCTTTCTTTCTTTCTTTCTTTCTTTCTTTCTTTCTT
>NW_007733667.1:0-7598 GCF_000696425.1 Galeopterus variegatus | reverse complement strand
TTGATTCCTGGGTTTTTGATTCTGTTCCACTGATCTGAGTGTTTGTTTTTATGCCAGTACCTTGCTGTATTGGCTACAGAAGCTTTGTAATATAAGTTGAAGTCAGATAGTGTTATGCTTCTGGCTTGATGATGATGATGATGATGATGTTAATGATTGATGATGATGATTTTGCTCAGGATTTCTTTGGCTAGTAGGGATCTTTTGCTTTTCCATATGAATGTTAGGATTGCTCTTTCTATTTTTGTGAAGACTGTCATTTGTATTTTGATGGGGATTGCATTCAATCTGTAGATCACTTTGGGTAGTATGGCCATTTTCTCAATATTCATTCTTCTAATCCATGAGCATGGTATGTCTTTCCACTTTTGTGTCTCCTCTTTAATTTCTTTCAGCAATGATTTGTAGTTCTTACTTTCAGTAGTGTTTTGTAGTTCTTATTGTAGAGATCTTTCACTTCCTTGGTTAAATTGATTCCTAGACATTTGATCTTTTTAGTGGCTATTGTAAGTGGGCTTGCTTTCTTGATTTCTTTTTCTGCTAGTTTTTTATTAGGGGATAAAAATGCTAGTAACTTTTGGGTGTTGATTTTGTATCCTGCAACATTACTGAAATTTTTAGTCAGCTTTAAGAGTTTTTTGGTAGAGTCTTTAGGTTTTTCTTTATAAGATCATGTCATTGGCAAACAGGGATAGTTTGACTTCATCTTTTCCAATTTGGTTGCCCTCTATAGCTTTTTCTTGCCTGATTGCTCTGGCTAGCACTTCCAATACTATGTTAAATAGGAGTGGTGAGGTTAGGCATCTTTGTCTTGTTCCTGTTCTTAAGGGAAAAGCTTTAAGCTTTTCCCCATTCAGGCTGATATTAGTGATTGGTTTGTCATATATGGCTTTTATTGTTTTACCATAATTTCCTTCTATAATTAATTGGCTGAGAATTAGGTATCATGAAGGAATTTTCTTAAATGTATTTTCTGCATCTACTTAGATAATCATATGGTTTTTGTCCTTAGTTTTTTAGATGTGTTGTATCACATTTATTGACTTTCATGTGTTGAACCATCCTTGAATCCCTGGGATGAATTCCACTTCATCATGGTGTATAATTTTTTTGATGTATTGCTGTATTCTGATTGCTAATATCTTGTTGAGGATTTTTGCATCTATGTTCATCAAGGATATTGGCCTGTAATTATCTTTTTTTGCTGTATCTTTGTCTTGTTTTGGTATCAGGGTCTAGCAGACTGAATTACATCCCCCCAAAGCTCCCTGAATCTTGAATTGTGTCCCCCAAGTCTTATGAATTAGAAACTTAACCCTCACCATGACTGTTAAGAGGGTGGGAAACCCTATTATGGTAATTGAAAGGTGGAGCCTTGAAGAAGTGATTGGATTGTAAGACTATGCAGTGGTGAATGGATTAAAAATGGTGGTCAGGGGTGTGGTTCTGAAGGCTTTAAAAGAACAGGAGAGACTGTCTTTCTCTCTCTCTCTTCCTCTCTCTGGTCCATCGTCTTGCAATGTGTTTTCTTTATAAATCACCCAATTTCAGATTGTTATAAGAAACATAACCAGACTAATACACAGGGTGATGTTCGCTTCACAGAATGTGTTTGGGAGAATGTCTTCTGTTTCAATTTTTTGGAATAGTTTGATAGAATTCAGCTGTAAAGCCATCTGGTCCTGGGCTTTTCTTTGTTGCAAGATTGTCAGTTACTACCTCAATCACGTTGTTTGTTATTGGTCTGCTCAGGTTTTCAGTTTCTTCTTGGTTCAGTCTTGGTAATCTGTATGTGTCCAGAAATTTATCCATTTCCTCTAGGTTTTCATATTTGTTGGCATATAGTTGTTTATAATAATCTCCAATGATTCTTCATATTTCTGTGATATCACTTGTAATGTCTTCCTTTTCATTTCTGATTTTTGTTATTTGGTTCTTCTCTCTTCTTTTTTTGTTAACCTAGCTAACAGTTTCTCTATTTTATTTCTCTTCTCAAAAAAAAAAAAAAAAAACAACTTTTCATTTCATTGATCTTTTGTATTGTTTGTTGGGTCTCTATTTCATTTAGTTCTGCTCTGACCTTACTTATTCCTTTCCATCTACTACGTTTAGGATTGCATTGTTGTTTTTCTAGTTCTATGAGGTGTGATGTTAGGCTGTTTATTTCAAGCATTTTTATTCTTTAGATGTAAGTTTTTATTGCAATAAACTTCCCTCTTAGTAATACTTTTGCAGTATCATACAGATTTTTGTATGATGGATCTTTATTTTTGTTAGTTTCAAAATTTTTTTTAGATTTTCTGTTTAGTCTCTTCTTGGACGCACGGGTCACTCCTGAGCCGATGGTTTAGTTTCCATGCACTTGCATAGTTTCTAGAGTTTTGCTTGTTATTGATTTCTAGTGTTAATTCATGGCCTGAAAAGATACTTCGAATGATTTCAATTTTTTAAAATTTGCTGAGAATTGCTTTATGACCTAACATGTGGTGTATACTGGAGAAATGTTCAATGAGCTTATGAGAAGAATGTACATTCTGTAGTTGTTGGATGAAATATTCTGTAGATATTTGCCAGGTCCAATTGGTCTTAGTTGTAGTTTAAACCCTGTGTTTCTTTGTTGATTTGATGCTTGGAAGATCTGTCCAATGCTGTGAGAGGGGTGTTCAAGTTCTCCGCTATTATTGTATTAAGGTCTATCCCTCTTTTTAGTTCTAAGAGTAAAGTGATGGAAAAAAACATACCATGCAAATTGAAACCCCCCCCCAAAAAAAAAAATGAGCAGAAGTAGCTATTCTTATATTGGATATGTAACGATAAAGGGGTCTATCCATTGAGAAGACATAACAATCATAAATATGTATGCACCCAACACAGGCACACCCAGACATGTAAACAAAGAAAATTTTAAAACTGCACTTTGTTTCTCTATTTTAGAATGGCCATTCACTGGTGAAGATTTAGGGCATTACANTTGATTCCTGGGTTTTTGATTCTGTTCCACTGATCTGAGTGTTTGTTTTTATGCCAGTACCTTGCTGTATTGGCTACAGAAGCTTTGTAATATAAGTTGAAGTCAGATAGTGTTATGCTTCTGGCTTGATGATGATGATGATGATGTTGATGATTGATGATGATGATTTTGCTCAGGATTTCTTTGGCTAGTAGGGATCTTTTGCTTTTCCATATGAATGTTAGGATTGCTTTTTCTATTTCTTTGCTTTTCCATATGAATGTTAGGATTGCTCTTTCTATTTTTGTGAAGACTGTCATTTGTATTTTGATGGGGATTGCATTCAATCTGTAGATCACTTTGGGTAGTATGGCCATTTTCTCAATATTCATTCTTCTAATCCATGAGCATGGTATGTCTTTCCACTTTTGTGTCTCCTCTTTAATTTATTTCAGTAGTGTTTTGTAGTTCTTATTGTAGAGATCTTTCACTTCCTTGGTTAAATTGATTCCTAGGTATTTTATCTTTTTAGTGGCTATTGTAAGTGGGCTTGCTTTCTTGATTTCTTTTTCTGCTAGTTTTTTATTAGGGTATAAAAATGCTAGTAACTTTTGGGTGTTGATTTTGTATCCTGCAACATTACTGAAATTGTTAGTCAGCTTTAAGAGTTTTTTGGTAGAGTCTTTAAGTTTTTCTATATATAAGATCATGTCATTGGCAAACAGGGATAGTTTGACTTCATCTTTTCCAATTTGGTTGCCTTCTATAGCTTTTTCTTGCCTGATTGCTCTGGCTAGCACTTCCAATACTATGGTAAATAGGAGTGGTGAGGTTAGGCATCTTTGTCTTGTTCCTGTTCTTAAGGGAAAAGCTTTAAGCTTTGCCCCATTCAGGCTGATATTAGTGATTGGTTTGTCATATATGGCTTTTATTGTTTTACCATAATTTCCTTCTATAATTAATTGGCTGAGAATTAGGTATCATGAAGGAATTTTCTTAAATGTATTTTCTGCATCTACTTAGATAATCATATGTTTTTTGTCCTTGGTTTTTTAGATGTGGAGTATCACATTTATTGACTTTCATGTGTTGAACCATCCTTGAATCCCTGGGATGAATTCCACTTCATCATGGTGTATAAGTTTTTTGATGTATTGCTGTATTCTGATTGCTAATATCTTGTTGAGGATTTTTGCATCTATGTTCATCAAGGATATGGGCCAGTAATTATCTTTTTTTGCTGTATCTTTGTCTTGTTTTGGTATCAGGGTGTAGCGGACTGAATTACGTCCCCCCAAAGCTCCCTGAATCTTGAATTGTGTCCCCCAAGTCTTATGAATTAGAAACTTAACCCTCACTATGACTGTTAAGAGGGTGGGAAACCCTATTATGGTAATTGAAAGGTGGAGCCTTGAAGAAGTGATTGGATTGTAAGACTATGCAGTGGTGAATGGATTAAAAATGGTGGTCAGGGGTGTGGTTCTGAAGGCTTTAAAAGAACAGGAGAGACTGTCTTTCTCTCTCTCTCTTCCTCTCTCTGGTCCATCGTCTTGCAATGTGAGACCTCTGGGTCACTGTTGCCACTACCAGAGAGACTTTCAAATTCACAGCTTCAGAAACTGTAAGCAATAAATTGTGTGTTCTTTATAAATCACCCAATTTCAGATTGTTATAAGCAACATAACCAGACTAATACACAGGGTGATGTTGGCTTCACAGAGTGTGTTTGGGAGAATGTCTTCTGTTTCAATTTTTTGGAATAGTTTGAAGAGAATTGGTATTAATTCCTTTTTAAAGGTTTGATAGAATTCAGCTGTAAAGCCATCTGGTCCTGGGCTTTTCTTTGTTGCAAGATTGTCAGTTACTACCTCAATCACATTGTTTGTTATTGGTCTGCTCAGATTTTCAGTTTCTTCTTGGCTCAGTCTTGGTAATCTGTATGTGTTCAGAAATTTATCCATTTCCTGTAGGTTTTCATATTTGTTGGCATATATTTGTTTATAATAATCTCTAATGATTCTTCATATTTCTGTGGTATCACTTGTAATGTCTTCTTTTTCATTTCTGGTTTTTGTTATTTGGGTATTCTTTCTTTTTCTTTTTTTTTTTTTTTTTTTGTTAACCTAGCTAACGGTTTCTCCATTTTATTTATCTTCTAAAAAAAAACAACTTTTCATTTCATTGATCTTTTGTATTGTTTGTTGGGTCTTTATTTCATTTAATTCTGCTCTGACCTTACTTATTTCTTTCCATCTACTATGTTTAGGATTGGATTGTTGTTGTTTTTCTAGTTCTATGAGGTGTGATGTTAGGCTGTTTATTTCAAGCATTTTTATTCTTTAGATGTAAGTTTTTATTGCAATAAACTTCCCCCTTAGTAATACTTTTGCAGTATCATACAGATTTTTGTATGATGGATCTTTATTTTTGTTAGTTTCTAAATTTTTTTTTAGATTTTCTGTTTAGTCTCTTCTTGAACGCACGGGTCACTCCTGAGCCGATGGTTTAGTTTCCATGCACTTGCATAGTTTCTAGAGTTTTGCTTGTTATTGATTTCTAGTGTTAATTCATGGCCTGAAAAGATACTTCGAATGATTTCAATTTTTTAAAATTTGCTGAGAATTGCTTTATGACCTAACATGTGTTGTATACTGGAGAAATGTTCAATGAGCTTATGAGAAGAATGTACATTCTGTAGTTGTTGTATGAAATATTCTGTAGATATTTGCCAGGTCCAATTGGTCTTAGTTGTAGTTTAAACCCTGTGTTTCTTTGTTGATTTGATGCTTGGAAGATCTGTCCAATGCTGTGAGAGGGGTGTTCAAGTTCTCCGCTATTATTGTATTAAGGTCTATCCCTCTTTTTAGTTCTAAGAGTAAAGTGATGGAAAAAAACATACCATGCAAATTGAAACCAAAAAAAAAAAATGAGCAGAAGTAGCTATTCTTATATTGGATATGTAACGATAAAGGGGTCTATCCATTGAGAAGACATAACAATCATAAATATGTATGCACCCAACACAGGCACACCCAGACATGTAAACAAAGAAAATTTTAAAACTGCACTTTGTTTCTCTATTTTAGAATGGCCATTCACTGGTGAAGATTTAGGGCATTACTTGCTAATTATCAGAGCTGACTGCCTCTCACTTAAAGATTTCCGGAAGTTTTTTAAGGCATAAGTTTAACTATGCATGAGAAAATGTGAATGGAAATCACTAGGAATTATGCATAATATCTGAAAAATTATGAGAAGCATGTTTATTAGTTCAGAAAACTAGCTTAGGAAACTTTCTAAGGTGTTTTGACAGGCAGTAGAAATTGTAGGTAGATAATAGAATTTCCAAATTTAGCTAGAATATAATGCCTCTCTTTAATGTCTTATAAAAATACTGCAGAATTTTGACACCAACAAATAGTAATAAGAAAATATATTTTATTTGAATTAATAGGACAGTTCTGCATTAATTTAATGTCAAGAGTATATGCGACTATCTATAGAACAATAGAAGATTTTCCATTTATCTACTGAACTAAAGTTATCAATTTGAAATCTTTTAATGATGGAGTTACCACAGGCTTTTACTAAAAAACACAGGAAATAAAGGAGCATCTGAAGCAAAAGTATAATCATTAACTAACTGAAAATTTACTGAACTGGCCATAAAAGCCGCATACCAGCCATATTCTTCTCATTTTTTTTTCTTTTGTTTTAATGAGAGAAGAATTTGTCCTTATATCAATGGTTAATCCCTTCACAGGTCTCTGAAACACAGCCACTCTTACTTTTTAATATAAATTTTTTACTACCAAATATTACCTATTCTTGCTGGATTGTTTTATTCCTCTCCACAATATCCATTAAAAGAGCATTTAAAAATATTCTTTGGACCACACAGTTTTTATAATTGTCATGTTGCTCTCTCTTCCCCATCACAAGAATATTCATATGTAATTCTTCCCCTCTCATTCACTATCCCATATTCACAGCATAGAGTCTGTTCCCACCACTTGAGTAAAACTACAATAACCAATTCATTTCAGCAAATGTATATTTAATGTTTACTGTGTGGCAGACTAACAAATGAGAAGTTAGACACTGTGATAGGCTTAGGGGATACAACTGTGAATAGGACAACAAAGGCCACTGATCCTCTAGTGAAGTTTGGAAAATAATTAAACAAATATTAATCTTTACAAACAGTGTTAAGTGTTAAAAGAAAAGTGATGTGGTATGGAGAGGGCTACCTATGGAAGTAGTGAGAGGAGACTTTTTTTTTTTTTTTTCTGAATAGGTGACAAGCTGAGATCTCAAGCCAATCATATCTAAGGAATAAAGTGTTCCTTAAAAAGGCACAAACACAATCAAAGCACTAAGTTAACAAAGAGTTTATGTGTTCTTTGAAATTAAAAAAAGTACAATAGGAACAATGTGTAGTGAGTTAGAGAGAAGAGGTGGGTTAGAGAGAAGAGGGTCACAATGGTAGTCAGCCTCTGGACTCTGAGTGCTTTAGAATTCCTGCTGAGAAGCTAGGGTTTCATCCATACCATAAGGTGAAGTCACTGAAAGTTTGTAAACAAGGAAGAGATCCTGTGTGACTTTATCTTTTAAGATGTTGGATGAAGTAAAAGGGGGCAGGGAGAAA
>NW_007733666.1:104050-106407 GCF_000696425.1 Galeopterus variegatus | reverse complement strand
TATATGAAGGAAGAAATCTACAAAGAAATTAATACCTTAAAAAAGAGGTAGCAGAACTTCTAGAAATTAAAATTTCACTCTATAAAATAAAAAATACAAATGAGAGCTTGAGCAGCAGGTAGAGCAAGCTGAAGAAAGAATTTCAGAGCTTGAAGATAGTCTTTTTGAAATAACTCAAGCAGACAAAAGAAAGGAAAAAAGAATTAAAAATAATGAGGGAAATCAAAGAGAGATAGCAGACAACCTCAAGTGCTCTAACATCTGAATCATGGATATTCCTGAAGGAAAGGAGAAAGGAAAAGATATTGAAAACACACTCAAGGAAATAGTAACAGAAAACTTCCCAGGTGTAGTGTGAGATACAGACCTTCAGATCCAGGAATCTCAAAGGTCCCCAAATGGATTTGATCCAAAAATATCCTTCCCAAGACACATTACAGTTAAATTTGCAAAGCTCAGACACAAAGAGAGAATTCTACAAGCAGCAAGAGAAAAGCATCAGGTCATTTATAGGGGAACCCCAATCAAACTAACAGCAGACTTCTAAACCAAAACCCTACAGGCCAGAAGAAAGTGGAATAATATATTCAAAATACTAAAAGAAAAANTTTTATTCTCATTATAAATATAAAGTCCTGTTTATACTCCATGTAAAGAAGCTATCAAAGACTGTATTGACAAGCCATATTTTTCAAGTGTGTCAGGTAGTTAACTAATACAAATATTAGGATAGTATTCTTAATTTATGATGCTTGTGGCATTTTGCAGTTTTTAAAAATGTTTATTTAATATTAGACTTTTCTTCTCCTTAATAAATATTTACTTTCACACTTAAACTTGTATGAGTAATTTTGGATTTCTTTCTTAAAGAAGACTTCTCCAAATCAATAAAGTTCAAGGAACACAAAACTTACATCTGATGTGTGGATGCACCTCAACTTGTGAAATGTAGGTGAGATTTCCAAAGTGTGGGGCTGGCTTGGTAGCAGCAGAAGGATCACTGAAGGAGTCTATGTGGAGTCCAGTACCTCAGTGTGAATCATCCCTGAGCTTGCTTAGAACAATGCTGAAGTTCCACTGGGTTGCCTTCCTGTATTCAGCAGAAGTAGCAAATGATTCACATCACAATGAATCACAAAGAAGAGCAATCTCCACCATTTTCATTGACACCAACCTCCAGTACTTTTGAGAAACCCTAAAGGGTAATCTCATCAATACATGGTTTCATTTTCCATCCATTCAAGTGGGTAGGAACACAAAGCAATTTCATTTGATTTAGATATCTGAATTAATGTAAAAGTGCTCACTCTTGAGAACTAAATTTAAACTCATTACTTGAGGGAACCGATCCAAGACTGAGAACAATTCATCATTCTTCTAAATCTGTGTCATAAGATTTTTACAACCTGTAGTTTTACAGCCAATTAATTTTGGGAAAATAATAAAGAATTGCCCCATAGAGGTGCAAATGAATACCAGAAAAAACACCACAGATTTGGCAAATTACAGAGATAGGAAAAAGGCTGCATTTAAGAGGAATGCTAAAACAAAAATCCTTAGAAAATACAGTGTAATCAGGAGAAAGATATAGAAGGGGCAGAACAGGATAATGTTTAAGTTCTCAGTTTCAAATGTTCAAATGATACATTTTTAAAAGAGCAAGATTCAAATAGAGGCATTATTAGGTAAATTACCTAATTCTCTCCTTCCCCAGACTTTGGACCCTGAATGGAGAAAAACACCTAAGCATACTGACTACTCTTATTTTAAATTACTGACCACTGAGTGGCAGCAGTGGTGGCATCACGTGGCTAGACGCAGCACCTCCCCCCTCCCTGGATGCAGAGGGGTGAGCACCAGCCCGTTCCACCCTGTGCCCCCGAATCTGTGCCGAGGTGAGCCCAGCAGTGGCAGCAGTAGCAGCACCATATGGCTAGATGCAGCCCCACCCACTCTCCCCTCCTTGGTCCCAGGGGGAAGCAACAGTTCGTGGTGTCTGTCCTACTGAGTTGAGCCCAGCAGAACCATGTGGCACCAGGAGCTCATACTATGACCACGTATTCTGGAACAGGAACCAAGGTGGTTAAACATAACTACCACCACACCTACTGTCAAACAAAGACAATACAACACCACGGTAGCTACCAGGGTCACTCCACAGCCAACTTCAGTGTAATAAAAGAAGCAAACCCTTTACCAAATGACAAAGCATGAATGAAAAAATACTAGAAGTACAAACAATCAAGAAGAAATGACACCACCAAAAGAATACGGCAATGCTCCAAAATCAGACTCCATGGAACATGGAATCCTTGAAATGTCTGAAAAAGAATTTTGAGCAATGATCTTAGGAAAAC
>NW_007733666.1:101573-103081 GCF_000696425.1 Galeopterus variegatus | reverse complement strand
TCTTTACCCAGCAAGGCTCTCCTTCAGAAATGAGGGAGAAATAGTGTATTTCCCAGACAAAAATTATGGGAGTTCAACACCACATGACCAGCCCTGCAAGGAATTCTCAAGGGAGTCATTCACCTGGAATCTGAATAGTGGTGATCACTATCACAAATACACAAGAAAGAACAAAACCCAGTCAGTTAAAACAAAAATGACAGCAAGAAAGAGAAAGAAGTTAAATCATCCCACCTTAAATTCCCAACTTACATTAAAGATGAGAAATAAAAGGAGAAATAATAATCAAAAGATATTTAAACCATCTAAACAAGAAGCAATTAAATGACAGGAATTAAGCAACAGTTGTCAACAACTACTCTAAATGTGAATGGACTAAACTCCCCATTCAAAAGACACAGACTGATTGGACTAAAAAGCTAGACCCAAGTATATGCTTTACTCAAGAGACCCACCTCACCTGTAGAGACACACGTAGACTAAAAGTGAAGGGATGGAAAAAGATACCACACAAATGGAAACCAAAAATGAGCAGGAGTAGCTATACTTATATTGGACAAAATAGACTTGAAACCAAAAAAACATAAAAAAAAGGCAAAGAAGGTCATTATATAATGATAAAGGTATCTATCCAGCTAGAAGACATAACAATCATAAACTTGCATGCACCCAATACAAGAGCATCCAGATGTATAAAGCAAACACTCTCAGACCTAAAGAAAGAAATAGTACCTAATACATAAATAGTCATTGATCTGAATACACCTCTATCAATATGGGACAGATCTTCCAGGCAACAAGTCAACGAAGAGATGCAGGATTTAATCTACACCCTAGGCCAACTGGACTTGGCAGATATACAGAACATTTCACCCAACAACTAGAGAATACACTTTCTTTTCTTCAGCTCATGGTACATTCTCCAAGATAGAACACATTTTAGGTCACAAATCTAGTCTCGGCAAATTTTTAAAAAATTAAAATCATACAAACTATCTTTTCAGACAACAATGGACTAAAATTGGAAATAAACAACAAGAAAAATGCTGGAAGATATACAAATACATGGAAACTAAATAATAGGTGCCTGAATGATGTATGGGTCCAAAAAGAAATTAAACAAGAAATCAAAAAAATTCTAGAAACTAATGAAAATATAGACTCATCATACCAAAACCTGTAGGATATGGCAAAAGCAGTGCTAAGAGGCAAATTAACTGTAATAAATGTTTATATCAAAAGAATGGAAAGTCTTCACATAAACGACCTAACACTATACCTCAAAGAACTTGAAAATCAACAACAATCCAAACCTAAAGGTTGTAGACGGAAAGAAATAATTAAGATCAGAGCAGAACTGAATGAAACGGAGACCCAGAAAACATTAGAAAAGACCAACAAAAAAAGTTGTTTTTTTTTTTTTTGAGAAAATAAATAAAATAGATATACCATTAGCTAGCTTAAAAAAAAAAAAAAAAAAAAGAGAATACCCAAATAACAAAAATCAG
>NW_007733666.1:99172-100462 GCF_000696425.1 Galeopterus variegatus | reverse complement strand
AAATACTCATATATGTACCGAAGATATATGAAAACATCTTTAAGTAGTTTAAGTGAGGCATATACATGCAGATATTATACAGTAAGAAAAGAATAAAAATTCATTCAAACCCAAGAAGGAGGAAGGATAGAAGGAAAAGAAAGGAAAGAAAAGAAAGAAAGAAGGGAAAATAAATCACATTCTAGCTGCAGAGTATTTTATCTTTAGACAGATACCAAAATGGAGGGCCACATAGTTACTCTTTGCCTCTATAAGGATGGCAAAGAGTACCTATCTTCAGGTACTACACTCACCCTGATAGACCACAGCTAGTTGTACACAAGCCGAACTGCTCTTCAAGATTGGACACATCTGAAAGGACTCTGGATGTGGAGGCCTCTTGGTTCTGTAATATTAGGCCCTTGCTGCATTCACTGCCCTTTTCAGAGCAGAGAAGGGAGGCTCCATGAGTACACAGATTATCCTGCTAATGTCTGACAGCAGTCTCTGTGAGAGGCTGGCGGGCTTATCTCTGGGAGCCTCCAGTTATGTTATTCAGTCTGATCTTGAGAAGATTGCTTCCCTGTTCAACATCTGAAACATGAGACAAAAGGGAATACTGTATGTGACTGATGCAGAAGATCAAAGTAGCAAAACATTCATTTGTAGTAATATAATAAATATTAATGCTTTTTAAGAACTTTTCTGTATAAACCAATGAATCACATGTTGCATCACTATCTAGCAATGCTTCAAAAACAACTTTAGATTTAGGTATTAATAAGGTATACTAGCTGGAGTTCTCCAAAGAAACAGAATCAATAGGATTTCTACGTAAATAGAAAAAAATTTACTTTAAGGAATTGGCTCATGCAATTGTGAAGGCTGGCATGTCCAAAATTTGCAGGGTGGGCCTATAGGCTGGAGACCCAGGAAGGAACTGATTCTGCAGTTCAAGTTGAAGGACATCTATTGACAGAATTTCCTCCTGCTCAGGAGGAGGACAGTCTTTTGTTCTATTCAAGCCTTAAACTCATTGGATAAAATCTACTTATCTTACAGAGGACAATCTGCTTTGCTCAAAGTCCACCAACCTAAATGTCATTCTTGTCTAAAAACACTCTCATAGAAACATCCAGAATAATGTTTGATCACATATCTGGGCACTGTGGCCAGCCAAGTTGAGGTGAAATTAACTATCACACAAGATAAAATTAATTTATAATCTTAGCCATGATGAATATCTCCATGACACTTAAAAAAACAAAAATAAAAACAAACAAAAACAGTACCCTTGCATAGCTAATTTTT
>NW_007733666.1:96501-97921 GCF_000696425.1 Galeopterus variegatus | reverse complement strand
ATGTATGGGTTGATTTCTGGGTTCTCTATTCTATTCCACTGATCCATCTGTCCGTTTTTTTTTGTTGTTGTTTGTTTGTTTTTTTTTGCCAGTACCATGCTGTTTTGGTTATTATAGCTTTGCAGTATAGTTTGAAGTCAGGTAGTGTTATGCCTCCAGCTTTATTATTTTTGCTCAGAATTGCTTTGGCTATGCATGGTCTTTTGGTATTCGATATAAATATCTGGATTTTTTTTTCCATTTCTGAGAGAAATATTATAGGAATTTTGATGGGAATTGCACTGAATCCGTAGATCACTTTGGGTAATATGGACATTTTCACAATGTTAATTCTTCCAATCCAAGAGCATGGGATATCTTTCCATCTTCTTCTGTCCTCTTAAATTTCTCTCAACAGTGGTTTGTGGTTCTCTTCATACAGATTTTTCACATCTTTCATTAACTTTATTCCTAAGTATTTTATTTTTTTGGTGGCTATTGTAAATGAGCTAGCTTTCTTGATTTCTTTTTCTGCATGTTCACTGTTGGATTATAAAAATGCTACTGATTTTTGTGTGTTGATTTTGTATCCTTAAACTTCACTGAAATCATTTATCAACTCTAAGATTTTTTTGTAGAGGCTTTAGGCTTTTCAATATATGGGATCATGTCATCTGCAAACAGGGACAGTTTGACTGCATCTTTAATCTAGATGCCCTTTATTTCCTTCTCTCCGATTGCTCTGGTTAGTACTTCCAACACTATGTTGATCAGGAGTGGTGAGAGTGAGTATCTTTGTCTAGTTCCTGTTCTTAAGGGAAAAGCTCTCAGCTTTAGCACCATTCAGGATGATATTGGCAGTGGCTTATCATATATGGCTTTAATTGTGTTGAGATACTTTCCATCTATACCTAACTTGTAGAGAGTCTTTATCATGAATGGATGTTGAATTTTGTCAAATGCTTTTTAAGCATCTATGGAGATGATCATATGGTTGTTGTCTTTGCTTTTATTGATGTAGTGCATCACATTTATTGATTTGCATATGTTGAATCAACCTTGCATTCCTTGGATGAGCTGCACCTCTCGCCATATACCCAAATCAACACAAAATGGATTAAAGAATTAAATATACATCCTGAAACAATAAAACTCCTTAAAGAAAACATAGGTGGAACACTCCAGGAAGTAGGAGTGGGTACAGAATTCATGAATATGACCCCAAAAGTGCAGGCAACGAAAGGGAAATTGAACAAATGGGATTATATCAAACTAAAAAGTTCTACACACCAAAAGAATCAACAGGGTGAAAAGACAACCAACAGAGTGGCAAAAAAATATTTGCAAAATATACATCTGAAAAAGGATTACTATCCAGAATATACAAGGAACTCAAACAACTTTACAGCAAAAAAGAAAAAAATAAAGAAAAAAAAATAAA
>NW_007733666.1:90487-96103 GCF_000696425.1 Galeopterus variegatus | reverse complement strand
AAAAAAAAATAAAAAATGGGCAAAGGAGCTGAATAGGCATTTCTCAAAGGAAGATATATGAATGTCCAACAGACACATGAAAAAATGCTCAACATCACTCAACATTCAGGAAATGCAAATCAAAACCACTTTGAGCTATCATCTCACTCCAGTTAGGTAGGTTAATATCCAAATGACTGAATATGATATATGCTGGCGAGGTTGAGGAGCAAAAAGAACTCTCATACACTGAAAAGTGGGACTGTAAAATGGTGCAGCCTTTATGGAAAATGGTCTGGAGGTTCCTCAAACTATTACAGATAGATCTACCATATGACCCAGCTATTCCACTGCTGGGAATATACCCAGAGGAATGGAAATCATCATGCCGAAGGGATACCTGTACTCCAATGTTCATTGCAGCACTATTTACAATAGCCAGGAGCTGGAACCAGCCCAAATGACCATCATCAGATGAGCTGATAAGGAAACTATGGTATATTTACACAATGGAATACTACTTACTATAAAAAAGAATGAAATAACTACCATTTGCAACAACATGGACGGACTTAGAGAAAATTATATGAAGTGAAACAAGTCAGGCACAGAAAGAGAAATACAATATGTTCTCACTTATTTGTGGGAGCTATAAATAAATAAATATACAAAGAAATAAAGAATGGGGGGTGGGAAGGAGACACAACAAGCACAACAATTCCTTGAACTTGTTAAGACAAGCAAAGAGATAAGGGAGAAAGAGGAATGGGTAAAGGAACACGAAAATCAACTACAATGTATATTGAGAAGTTAAAATAAAAAAAAATGTATACAGTTGCTTGGTTATGTGGATAACAAGGAAAAGAGCTATGGAACAAACATAAGATTTAGTGGTGTTACGTAGATTCAGTTGGTGGGTCTCATAAGATACTATAGACTTATGCTTGAAGTGGAATGGTAAAAGGGTATGTATGAAGGTACTTCAAAAAGTTTGTGGAAAATTGAATTAAAGGATAATATGCAGCTTTCAATGGAGTTTTTGAAGACCCTTTGTATATATAGTACGAAATGGCATTATATATTATGTCAAGTCCTCCATTTCATATGTGAACAGATTTATCACAGAGCTGAAGTACTTTCCCTGTTTATAAACTTCTCATTGATGGGACAAGAACTAGTATGAAAATCTCATAAATAATAGTCTCTGGGCTGCAGAGAAATTAACTACAATCACCCAAGTACCACAGACAAAAGTCTTCAGCTATTAGTGTTTTTCTTATTTAAGCTGATTATGTTTTCTTTATAGAAAGTAAAACATTTCAGAAGAAATTAAAGTCTGATCTAACTTTGTCCCACTTACTTTCCTTTACTTCTTTTATCAAAATGATCTATTATGATAAATGGAGTGTTAATATTTCAAATGCATTTTTTACCTTTGCATATGCTATATACACACAATCCTCAAAAGTGTTTGGTATTATGTGATTTTTGTTTGCATGTATGATTTCATATAACATATAATTATGCAGTGTGCTTTTACCACTTAAAATTATGTTTCTGAGATCTATATGTGGATACTTCAAAAAGTTAATGGAAAGATATGTATGGTCTTTTACTTATATTATTCGATGAAGTTTTGAAGTACCCTCATATTAATAGAAATACATCAAAATTACTAATCTTAAGTGTGATAATTTTACAAATATAATTTATCTATTTTCCTATTTTTAGTGATTCATTGTTATAAACAATCACTCTGCAATGATTTATATGCCTTTTTACTTCTACAATGTTGTAAGAACTTCTAAAGCATTTATTTATAAGTGGTATTTCTGATTCTCATAATGACTTCTAAGTAAAATCTAGTTACTGCCAAAAATATCTCCAAGGTCACTGTTAAATATTCTTGACAGTTGTCCCTGTTATGAATTTGCAAAAATTCGTATTAGCAGATAATTTATTATTTGCTACGCTGATGGTATCTTATTTTTTTTTAACTTTGTTCAAGCGTAATATCTAATATACACAGAGTAAAATGTACATGTAAACTTTTGGCTTGCTGAACTTTGCACAAGTTGAACATACCTATGTAACAAACAACCAGAACTCAAATTAGAAAATAAAATATTCCCACTATTTCAAATACCACCCCATGCTCTCTTCCAGCCACTACCTTCCACAAGTGTCCCCATTACCTTGATTTCAAATACATTTGTTTTACCCATATCATACTTTATATATGCAAAACCATACAGTCAATGCTCTTTTGTTTCTGGCTTCTTCTGCTTAACATGCTGTTAGTGAGATCAATCTACCTGGTTGTATGCAGATTATTCCAATTGTTAATAGTCATTTCATTGTATCAGGATACAATATGTTATTTATACATACAACTTTTGATGGCCATTAAGGTATATTTTGGGGGAATGAGGGCTATTATGAGTAGTGCGACTATAAACATTTTAGTACATAAGCTTTCATTAATAAATGTATGAATTTACTTTGCGTATATAGTTCGCAGTGCACTTACGGGACCATATGATATGCATAAGTTCAATTTTAGAAGATGATGACAAAGAGTTTTTCAGAGTCATTGCTCAAATTTAAATTTTCATCAGCAGTGTATGATATATTGTATTTCCATATCCCTGCCAATACTTGGAATTGTCTTTCATTTTCATTTCAGCCATACTTATGTGTGAAAATTAATGTCATTTCACTGATTGCTGCTGAAGTTGAACACCTTTTTTTCTTATCATGCTATAAATTTATTAATTTAATAAATATTTTAAATGGGCTATTCTTAGTTTTGTTGATTTGCTTTATAGTATTTTTGTGTTCTCTTTCATTGATTTCTACTCTAGATTAGATTATTTCTTTTTTTGTTCTTTAGGTTTAATTTTCCTGTTATTTTTGTAGCTTCTTGAAATGAAAGATTAAGTCACTGATTTTCTTTTGGTTCTTCTTCTCTAGTGCATACATTTAAAGCTATTTGTTTCTCTCTAAACACTGCTATAGCTATATCCTACAAGAGATAACGTGCCATAGCTTCCTTATTATTATGGACATTTAAAAATTTTCTACTTTGATATATTATTTAACTTATTCATTATTTAGTAGTCCATACCTTTTTCCACCTGCAAATGGAGATTTTCCAGTTATCTATTTGTCCTTACTATTAGCTCAAATCCATTAAGTTCTGGAAAAACACAAATTATTTGAATATTTTTGAATTATTGACCTTTTTCCTCATGGTCCAGCATATGGCCCATTTTTATAAACATTTCATTTGTATTTGAAAAGAATGTAGATACTTCAATATTATGTAAAGCATCTTATAAATGCCTATTAGGTCAAATTTGGTCATTGTTTTGTTTACATATTTTATATCCTCACTTACTTACTGCCTAGTTCTGTTAGCTATTGAGGGAAATGTGTTAAAGAAGAGGAGCTCAAATATTCTCATCACAAATGATACATTTTTTTGATGATGAATATGCTAATTATCCTGACTTCATCATCACTCATTGCATACTTGTATTGAAATATAAGTCTGTACTTTATAAATGTGTATAGTTGATATGTGTCAATTATAAAATAAATTTTAAAAAATAAATATTTGAAAACAGTTTGCTATTAGAGTTATGGAATGTCTATTTTTTTTTTCTATATCTATTACCATCAATTTTATTTTGTACATTTTGAAGTTATTTTTTGGGTGTATTCAGAATAATTGCACATGTAATTATAAAAGTTAAAACAATAAAGAGTTTATATGGGGATATAGGAAGACATCTTCATGATAATGAAGTAGAATGTTTTTTAAAAACATTTCAATAAGCACTAACCACAATAGGAAAACATGAGCTGTAATAAAATTAAGAACATTTGTCTCTCAAAATTCACAATTAAGAGAGTATAAAGTCAAGCTGCAAATTATAGGAATATAGTCACTGTACTTACATCTGATTTGTTTGATACAACAAAAGAATAAGAAAAAGATAGATGACCCAATTTTAAAAAATGGTGAAAAGACTTAAATAAATATTTGATATAAGAGCATATTCTAATAGGCAATAAGCATTGTGTTAAAAGAAAAACTCTCCTATATCACACTTCATTAAGAGATTTGACTGCACCTAACAAAAATCTCCAATATAGTACTGAAAGGAAGAACATTACCCCAGTATGTTACAGACATTGTGATATTATGAGCAACTTAACATTCCATTTTATAGTTTGGAAAAAGTGAATAAATTTTTCCAAATAATTACCTTACCAAAGAGTACTGAAAAAGCCGTATAAGATATATGAGTCTGATATTGTTTAAGGATTATGAATGTATTATTTTAAATCTTTCAGAAAAAAAAAAAAAAGCCAAGGACATGATGACCACACTGGTGAATTTTTCTTAAACATTTAAGCAAGAAATAGCACTCATTTTACAAAAATTCTTACAGGAAGTAGAAAAAGATTAGACACTTTTCAAGGCTAGTCAATCCCTGCTTATTTAACCTTGACTCAAACCTGGTAACATGATCTACATTAAAACATTCCTCCTATTTTTAAAAATTTGGCTTAAAGTTATATCTTCTGTAATTGTTTTATGATTTCTACTGCGACTGCAGGCAAATCCTCTTTATCATCCACAGTATTATTTATTTTTGCTATCCCTCCTTTTACTTGATCAGTCACAGTTTTGTTTTATTTTATACTTTTCTCTTTAAAGAAATAGCAAATATAAGCAACAATTAAATTATTTTATAAGTATTTTGAGAATTTCTAGATGACAAAAGTGATTTTAGAGAATGAATAAATTGAGGTTGGAAGAAATCCCTTTGCTTGCAAAGGGCATCACTTGCAGTGCACTGTGGAAATTAAAAATCTTGATGTGGGGGTTCACCTGCATAGAATTCAATGCCAGTCTCTACTTAACTTCCAAATATTCAGTTTCTATCTACAAAATGTAAGAAATGATATTATATTCCTCAAATAATTGCTTTGAAGAATCTTGAAACAATTGTTTTTAAGTTAGTTAGAACAGTGCCTGACTTTGTTATATACTCAGTTTTAGACGTAATTTATTATTTCTATACTGATAGTTCATCAATGAACTGATAGGACAGGAATGAAGAAAGTGAAGTTGTTCAGGGTGAGTTTAAGTGCAAAGAGCTGCAGAAAGAACTCTTAATAAAGTGTCATATGGGAGAGCCCATCCTACAAGGGGTTCTGGGCCCAGTGTCTCTGGTATATAGATTTCTTACAAGCAAAGCATAGGTTTGAGAGACTGTGAATAATGATGGGCTCTCAGAATAAAAGACATTTTTTCATTCTTGCAAGCAATGTATTGAGGGCGATATTCTGTGTGTGTTTCAGGACCTCTAGCATGTGAACTTGTAGAGGAGTAAGACTATGGTTGTGCGACTAAGGTCGGTGCTGAGCAAATGGTCATGGCATATAGGACCAAAGGACCAAGGTGATGCCTGGGGATTGGATCCTTCATGATAACAAATTTCCTTCAGTTTCTTCCACTTTTTATAAAGAATGGAGAAAGGAGATTTAACCTAAATCTCCATTCTGTATTAGTCATATAACATAAATGCCTGAAACTGAGTGATTATAAAGAAAACAAAACTT
>NW_007733666.1:88083-90069 GCF_000696425.1 Galeopterus variegatus | reverse complement strand
CAAAGCATAGGTTTGAGAGACTGTGAATAATGATGGGCTCTCAGAATAAAAGACATTTTTTTCATTCTTGCAAGCAATGTATTGAGGGCGATATTCTGTGTGTGTTTCAGGACCTCTAGCATGTGAACTTGTAGAGGAGTAAGATTATGGTTGTGAGACTAAGGTCGGTGCTGAGCAAATGGTCATGGCATATAGGACCAAGGGACCAAGGTGATGCCTGGGGATTGGATCCTTCATGATAACAAATTTCCTTCAGTTTCTTCCACTTTTTATAAAGAGTGAAGAAAGGAGATTTAACCTAAATCCCTCTGTATTAGTCATATAACATAAATGCCTGAAACTGAGTGATTATAAAGAAAACAAAACTTACTGCTTACAGTTTCAGAGGCTGGGAAGTCCAAAGTCCAGGGAACACATCTGAAGAGGGGCTTCTTTGACGGTGGCTTTACAGTAATACAGGGGTCTCACATGGAAGAAAGTGGTGGAGCAGAGAAAAAGACAATCCCTAATGAGCTCTCCTTTTAAAACCCTCAGAAACACTCCCACAAACACCAGTAAACCATTGACTTGATCAGCTCTTCAAGGCCCCACCTTTCAATTGTCATAATAGGATTTCCCACTCTGCACAGTTACAATGGCGATCAAGCTTTTAATACATAAAAATTGAGGGGCACAATACAACCCTTATCAGCCTCCATTTGAGAAAGAATAACATTGATCTTGCAAAATAATTGTACAATGATACATAACAGGGTAACAAGTTTACACACAAAGTTCCAGAACAGCTGCAGCTTCTTAAGTTTCTTCTTAAGCCTCTTGAGTGTCAGGAAGCAGGAGTGGTGGGAGAACACTTCAGCTTACTAATTAACTTATTTTATTCTCATTGGGCTTTAAAACAGTCTGTTTTTCTTGTCTATTAGCCTGTCTCTTTTGGGAGACTTCACATTTTCATCTTTGTTTCTGTTTATGTTTTGTTGTTCTTAAGGTAGATATAAATAGTAGGAGGCCGCCTGATTTTGCTTGTGACTGGAGAGTGATGTCAATATTTGAACTCTTGTCTTTGCTTTGTTCTCTGTGCAGTCATGGATCCCCATGTGAGTTGGACGGTCCGACCAGGTCTAAGGATGATTTGAATTCTGGCCTTCTGAGAAGGGAAAAGTTAACCTGCTGCCGTCTTTTGGTTCAGACAAGTCCTGTGGTCCTCCTTTGTCAACGTGCTTGACCTGCAGACTTCTGAATGCTCACTTTACATCCTGTCTTTGCAAAAAGACTGCTCACTTATCAGCTGTTGGGGTCAGTTTCCATTGCCTCTCCCCAGAGGGGCCTCAACTCAGTGAGTCTCTTTATCACATGCAGAAATATGGGATTTCTGTATCCACTATGTACCAGAAAACTAGTATTAAGACTTAGGTCTATTGACATTTTTTTTTTCTCTCTCTACCCATGCAGTACAGCTATTTTTACTTTGTTACAACTTTGGCTTGGGCATAAGACCACCTTAATTGATATTTACAAATGTTTTTGGGTTTTCCCCTTAGTATATCTAACACCTATCCTTTTCAAAATTTAAATTTGCAGTCTGTAAGTGAAAATACAACCAGACTGACTGCATGCTTCTCTTCCTGTGTTTCATACTATTTCCCATCCTTCCAACTCTCAGAAGAAAAGGAGCAAGATATTCTCACTTCCTGGAAGAGTGAGAGCTACTCTTTCCATTATATCTTGAGGTCTCTCTACCTATGGTGTATGATAATGCTGAGCATTTATGTAGTCAGGCCTGCCTCTTATACAGGAAACTTAAATATTTAACATATTTTTAATTATTTTTTCAGCATTAAATGACTTGGCACTTCAACTCTTTTCTAGGGCTGTGTTTTCTAATACTATTCACAAGTGGCTATTCAGTAATTGAAATGTGGATTTATTCAAATCAGATGTGTCATAAGTGTAAAATACACACCACATTTTGCAAATTTATGAAAAACA
>NW_007733666.1:84457-87552 GCF_000696425.1 Galeopterus variegatus | reverse complement strand
AGACTGAAAAGAAATGACATGTGTGGGGAAAATAGGATAATTTAGTCAAGCTCCCTCAGCATTTCTTGTAAACAAGTTGTGTGTGGGTGGAGTTAGTGTGCATGTGCACCCATGTACCTTTCTAGTTAACTGCTATTGTGTGTTCTTCAGTTTGTGAAGCAGGCTGGCTGGCAGAGAGCTCGGAGAGCACATGTTTACTCTGCTGGCAGCTGCTCAGTTTCAGTTTTTCTTTGGACTTTGCTGGTAGCAGTTAAGTTTCTGAGTTTCTCTTCTACCGCCTAGCTCCTAGACATGTGTGTGCTGAATAAAAACTGTTCCTTCTTCAACCAAGGCTCAAGGACCTTTTTGCCAGTTACCTAGCTCATAGACCTGCATGTGAAGGGCTTGCGAATGGACTCAAGGGGTCTGTGAGCTCCAAACCCCAGCTCTAGGTCTACAATTGGCATAGTCAGAGCAGGATTCTGGGCAGGTACAGGAGCCAACAAAACCTTGGGGAAGGAGGAAATGTGGCTACTTTTGAACATGTTGTGCCCCCTGGCTACTTTCCTGTTGATGGGGATCTGGTTGCTGCTCACTGTAATGCAAGGCAACATAGACCAGGCACTGAGGTGAAAAGCCCCTTGGGAGGGGGAGGAAATGTGGCTGTTCTTGAGCATGTGGTGCCCAGTGGCCACTTTTCTGCTGACCGGAGCCTGGCTGCTGCTCACCCTGCTGCAAACTGATTGAGAGGTGAAGAAGAAAACAGAGTTGTTGAAAGCATGGGTAATTATCCTGAAGGATGATGTGCAGTGACTGGAAGCAAAAAGCAGAGTTGTTGGAAGCGTGGATAGATGTCCTGGAGGATGACATGCAGTGACTGGCCACTCCAGCTTCTCACACCAAGGAGGACAACAAACCCAGTGGTGAGTTGGGGGAGATCATGTGTCTCCAGGCACAACCTGTCATGCACAAGAAAGTGAAATGCGAGCAGCCTATGGGACCGGGCGGACAACCAGTGGGCAATCCACAGGTGACCTAGTTTACCACCTATGTCCCGTATACCCAGGTTGAGTTAGTTGACTTGTGGAGACAGTTTTGGCAGAAACAGGGGAGCCCCTGCCTGCCTGGCTATTGTGGTTATGGGACCTATGGGTGGATAGTGTGATGTGCTCTGGTGAGGAGATGGACACATTGGCCTCCGTCACCATGCACCTGTCCCTGAGGCAACGGCTGCAGAATAGCTGCAGATATACACAAGGGTGAGGTAATCACTCCTTGATGGACTGGGTGAATACATCTTCTTGAACCATGTTGTCTGAACCATGTGGGCAAATGTTGGAGAACTGCCCGAGACTGTGAGTAAATGGCAAACATATGTTGAGTTAGTTCAAATAATTCGGGAGCTCGGGATCTGGCAGTACATGTTTAATGTGAACACTCGTGGCCTGGATGATGGAAATTTTACAGGCAGCATGACAGACATAGGTGCTGCAAAATGCCCCGTCAACGTCCTTTGGGTCACTGATGGCCATACTGGCCCCATACATTGCTCGTCCTATACATGAGGTAATGACCATGATAGAGAGCCTGGATGAAGTAGAGGAGAAAAGACAAGCAAAAGGGGTCCAAAAGGTGGCTAAGACCAAACCCCAAGAAACGATCAGTATCTTAGCCCAAGGGGACCAAGGAAGACTAGCCATAAGCAGATGTGACTTGACTTGCATGCAGTAGCATTGATAAAAAGGAAATTGACCAGCAGCCAAATGCAGTCCTGTTTGCCTTGTGGCAGCAATTGCGCCCTGAACAGCAGGTTAACATATTTTCTCATTCCACTGCCCCATGTCCCTGGGTGAGTTGTTCTTATTACAGCCATCCTGCCACTCTCTATTCTGTGCAACTCAAATCCTAAGTATCTTTAAAAATTATTTAAATCTACAAAATACAAACAATCTTTGGGATTCTATTTTTGTCTACTGTTTATTGAATTTATTCTTAATACCTCTTTCCTGTTTCCACTATACTTGTGCGTGACCTTAAGACCACTACGTATTAGGTCATCACTTTCATACTCCTCAGCATTTAGTCTCATGCCTTGTACAATAAAGAGAACAGTATACATCAACTCAATGAATGTATGAATATACATTCTAAAAAAAAGTTTCTATTAAAGAAAAGGCAAGTATTCATGAAGATAATTATCAAAGTAATCATATTGTTGTTATATTTTGAAAAAATTGGCAAAACAACAATCCTTTACTTAACATAATAACAAATTAAAATACCATTTATAACAATGTAAATTCAAATAACATTTACATGATTTTTTTTACTTTCCATATAATTAACAGAGTGTCTGCCTTAATTATTCCCATTATGTAATATTTGATGTTCAAGTTGGCATTTTTTTAGTTATTTTTCTTTTTTTGATTTTGCATCAAGTTCAGCACAAATATACATTGCATAGCAGACAATTCAAGTTGACACTTATACAAGGATTCCAAATTCCATTGATTAGTTAAAACACTCTAAAATTTTTATAGAAATGCTATCATTTAAAGGATTATATAGATATTTACTATCTTTTGTTCTATTTAAAGTTCCAAGAATAAGAGAAAATATTAAAGTAACTAGCTATATTATTCATAAACAATTTATTTGAAAATGGTGCTACCATAAATAAAATTGATTTCAAACTGAATAATTCCGACCTCTCAACCCCAAGATGAAAATGAGAATACAGTGAGGTGATGAAAAGGCGCAAAATTTAATTGCTTAAGGGATAACACAAATTTCCTTTTGAATTAAGGTATTAATTTGTCAAAATATTATATTTAAAAGAGAAAGCTAAATCACAGTCATTTAATATTCAAAGAATAGCTGGAAGAAATAAACACTATTTATGAAGGGCAATAAACAAATTATGTGGCCAGCCAAACAAAAAAAAATCGTAAAAAAAATGAATAATAAATAAATAAATTATGAAAGGGAAATGATAATGGTGCAGTGATGATAAATATTACTTATTTCTAGAGAAATAGAATGTTTTCTGACTAGTGTTTACTGAATTTTAAAATTTTTTTCTATAAAATAAATCACTGAATTGTGATTTAGCTTTC
>NW_007733666.1:81659-82803 GCF_000696425.1 Galeopterus variegatus | reverse complement strand
AACCAGTATGAAAATTAATCTTATGACCAACAGATGTACAAAATCAAACTTACTTTTCTCAAATTTGTTTATTCAGGTAAAGGGTAAAAAGATTTAGAAAGGGAAATTCTGTACAACTTTCATTTAAAAATCCTATTCCCTATGAGATATCAAGCAGGATTTTATTTTATACAAACATTTTTATATTTATCTTGTGAAGTATTCCATGCTATGAGCAAGAAAATATGTATTTATCATCTTTCACTTTTGTTTTGAAACAGCTAAGAATGATATCAAAATTTTGCTACATTTTTATTTTTTAAATATATTCTGAATTTGTGTCATGCATTCATGACTGAACGTTTGCCCACCATTTGAACCATTTAACATTTCACCTAACAGAGCCCTACATTATTGATATCTTAAATCCATACTTCCAGAAGCATGGGCTACCTTTACCTTGGACATTTAAAATGAAACAGGTTAAGTGAGCCACACAGGACACTTCTATAGCATGTCACATGCTCTAGTGTGAGCAGACTTTAAGTTCCATGCCACCATTTCCTCAGTGTCATCCATGTCTGTATGTAATCACTCCTTTACTAGTAAATCCTNCTTTTTTATGGGTAAAGTTTAAAGAGTTGTTAACAGGAGATTAGAATAACAAGGAGTTGCTTAAGTGGGAGGAAAAGGGAACTCTAAAAGATACTTCAGATCCGAGTGAAGGTACCTTAAGAAAGGAGCACACAACAAAGGGAAAAATCCTCGGGTTGTCTGGGGATCAGATCAGACCTCCTTGGAGAGGTTGCTTGAAGCCCACAGAATGGTGGAGAAGTTTTCTACTGTTCCTGGGCTGACAGGTGGAAAACCACTTGCTGGGATACTGATAAATTTCTTCTATCCATGCAGCTTGCCATAGACTTGCTGGAAAGCCAGCTCAAAGCATTAGGTAAACTAACCAGACAGCTTCTGGGTATCCTCAAGGTTAGGGGTGGGGATTGTTGACTTACCCAGAAGCTGTTGCTCAAAAAGTGCTGGCGATCCAGTTGGGGTGTCCTTAGGGGTGTCACTGATCCCTTGGCCAGCCCTAAACCTTTCATGCTGAGATGCAGGTTACCTCTGGAAACCATCAGGTAGGGAGATGTGTGTGCTGAGAGAAGACGGG
>NW_007733666.1:0-80375 GCF_000696425.1 Galeopterus variegatus | reverse complement strand
TGAAAAAGTTTTCACCATTTTCTCACAATAAGAAGAAACACAGTCATGTAATCATTACATCCATTGCTGTGGCTCTATTAATTACTCCTCAAATTCTGTCACAGTCCCACTCCACTGGACATTCGGTTACCTAAATACTAAATTGGCAGTTAACTTCCAATGAATTTTATATAAATATATATTTTTTTTGTCCTTTTTTGAGACCGGCCGCACTGCGCTCAGCCAGTGAGCGCTGCTGCGCTCCCAGCGCCGCACACTCCCGAGTGCGCCACGGGCTCGGCCCTATATAAATATTTTCTAAATGAGGAGAGAAAAGAAAAAAAAATGATTAGCATATATAAGTTAATACAAGCATGTAAAAAGCAAAGAATATGAAAAACAGCTACAGTCTGTATATCTGTAGTTAGAACATAATATCTATGTCTTCTTTTTCTACTATCTATTCTGTATTTTTTCTATACTCCTCAAAAATATCAACTGATTGATGTTCTTTACCTGAGTAACCCAAACCTGAATTCTAAAATGGTTTGAGTTCTCAAATAATTTGCTGGAAAGCCAGCTCAAAGCATTAGGTAAACTAACCAGACAGCTTCTGGGTATCCTCAAGATTATGGTTTGGGAATGTTGACTTACCCAGAAGCTGTTGCTAAAAAAACTGCTGGGGATCCAACTGGGGTGTCTGTGTGTGTCGGGGGGGGGGTGGTTGTAATTTTCCTTTTACCTTTACTATTGGGAATAGAAAAATTACAAGGCACCAGGATAATACACTGAGTTCCTGTCATAGTGCTCCATATTCCATATTCCCATTACTAATCAGAATGAATTACTCCAGTCAGTAGAGGAAGCCTTTTCTACACCATTGGTTTAGTGGCATAAAGAGCTGGAAATGGCTAGCTCTCAACTTCCAATTCAGTAGAACTCTATTGTGTCCCCTAGAGGAAGGATTATCTCCTTGGGAACTAAGACATTCAAGCCAGGAAAAGCAAAGTTCAGTGTCACTGAAACAGAAAGAAAAACATTTTTTGCAAAGTGGTTATCAGGTGTAAACTTGAGTGAAACCACATCCAATACCTCCCCTTGACTTCCAGGATCATGTTTGTGGGGGAGATAGTACCATACAAAGGTCTCTATAAGACAGACCATATCTTTTCAGAAAGTTATCTCACATCCTTCACTATAACTGAGTCTTTTATTATTATTATCATTAAATCATCATTGATTATACATATTTGTGAGGTACAGTGTTGAGTATCTATACCTACGTACAATATGCAATGATCAAACCAAGATAATTAGCATGTTCATCATTACAAAATGTAATCATTCCTCATGTCCATTAACCAATTTCTCACTAACCCCTGCCCCCTCCTCCTTCCCTGTCTCCAATAACCAATTCTCCTTATGAAATATCAGTGCATAGTTGTGATTCTTTCTTTCTTTCTTTGCTCTCACTTATAAATAAATACATATGGTATTTCTCTTTCTGTGCCTGGCTTTTATAAAAAATATATTTTATTTTATTTTTTGAAACATAATTGATTGTATGTATCTGTGGGGAACAGTGTTGAATGTTTAGGGAGAAACTGGTAAAAGGCCACAAAAATGAATATGTCACATAATGTTGAATATACTAATTATCAAGATTTGAGCATCACGGGGCCGGCCCGGTGGCACACTACTACAGTGCGCCGCTTGGGAAGCGCGGTAGCGCTCCTGCCGAGGGTTCGGATCCCACATGCAGACCGGCCGCTCACTGGCTGAGCGAGGTGCGGGAGCAACACCGAGGATTGTGATCCCATTGCCGGTCCCGGTCTGGTATGGGCGCGACACTGAGGGTTGCGATCCATTGCCGGTCACGAAAAAAGACAAAAAGGGGAAAAAAAAAAAAAAAAAGATTTGAGCATCACATAATGCACACAGATTCCTGAGTCTTCATAAGCAACTCTTTCACCGGTGAAACAATGAAAAGTTTACAGTCCTAGATTTCAGCATTAATTCAGAGCTAGTGTCTAGTTACCCCAGAAAGCTCTCGGTATTTCTTTCTCCCCAATGTACTTTCAGTCTAGTAAATAACCACAGGTCCCTTTGGGGAAAGCTTGGAATAAGACTTAAAGGGTGAACTTGTGGCTAAGGTGCAGAACTCAACCTTCTCTTCAATCAAGGGGTTTTGATTCTGTGAATTGACTCAGGTCTAGAAGCTAATTAAGAAACTGTGACTCTGGTGACTCAAACCAGGTTTTTAGCTACTATATATATATATATATATATATATATATATATCAGAAAAACAAACTTTTTTTACACATACATAAAAATTTTATACCTATATAACTGTGCATCTATTTTATTCCCTGGGACACCATGATCAGCCAAGCTGTCTGTGGGTCAAGGCATGCTGAATACTAGCGTGCTCCCACTGCCCTTTGCGGTATATGTACCCATTTGTTTTGGTGGATACGTTATCACTTGCATTCTATTACTTACCTTAATCTCCACTGAAATTGTGGAGTCCACTTCAATGGTTATGCCTTGCATACTAAAGAGAACAACCACAGAGATTTGCAGGGATGCAGGCACTCCCCTTACTCATGTATACATCAATGGATTTTGTTATTTATGCTATTTTCCCTTGATTCAGATTATATTCACTCTGAGCATGCTAATTTCATTCTAGTCATGGTTCTAGTGGCAACAGAATATGCTTATACTGGATCTTAATGAGAATTGTCATCCCTTTTCAAGACATCTGCCCCAGTTAAGATTATCACAGAGTTCCCAAGAGAAAATCTAATCTCCTCAAGCACTTGAAGGTAAAACACTTCCACTGATATGAGTCACAGTGACCTAGGAGTTCACAGTGTCAGTTTTATCTGAGTCAAAGCAAATGTCTCCATTCCAACTTTCAGAACCCAGCTCTTTATCAAGCAATGCTCTAAATTTCACATGAGAAATTGGTGAGACTATAAATTCAACTGTACTTTATCAATATTAGCCTCACAGCTACAAGGAATACTGCATTCTTTTAGGGATGTCATGAACGATTTCTACTTGTTTCACTATGATTTAATATGAAAATTAATGAATCTCAGTTTGACATCTCTATGTAAGCACTCAAGTATACTAAAAATTGTCTATTCCAAATGCAGTCTTACAGTGATCATGATTGACATAAAGGTAAAATTCAATAGCCCCTTGGACTCCCAAGGCATGTGCTTTAGTTAGCATTTTATCACAAACAACCACATGTGATTACTTGATTAATTGTGATGTAATGGAATACTAGCATTCTATTTCCTATTGGTAAGGACACTAGCCCAACACCCAAGCCAAATGTCATAATCAAACCAATCCTCAAATCTCATCTTTGTAGATTAATCTCTAGGTAACACTTCTGTATCAATTCTTTAGTAGTTAAAGTTCAATAAACATATACCAAATAGTAATTTGAGGAGAACATTTTAATAAACAATTATTAGCAACGCATTAACATAACAGAAAATTGTCCAAATAGACTACCCTAAAGGATGTCAAAGAAGGAAGAATCTTGGAAGGGAAAATGCTCCCCAAGGCTAGGACTCAGACTTCACTCAATAAGGAATGGTTAAAACCCACTAGATGGTAAAGAACCTAGCTGCATAGTCTCTCATTAAGAGATGATCCACAGTCTACAAGATAATATGCTTAGCATAGAACAGCTTCTGAGATGCTAGAAAATTAGCCAGTAAGCTCCTTGTGAGAAGTACTTTTGTCTTGCTTGCAAGTCAGGAGTGGAGCCAGTTGTCTTGCCAAAAGGTACTAGAAATACTTACAAGAAGGGGATTTTGGGAGTGTTGACTCACTGGGAAATAGTAAGTAGCTGTGGTGCCCATGCAACTCATTAGCTGAATTTGAGAGTTTGACTGAATTCAAAATCCTACAATGTTACACAGAAATGCCACTTACCACTAGAAACTATGTGAAAGAGGGGTGTATTCTGGGGAAGTTTGTTCATGAGGAGCTGCAACTTGCTGCTGGCTGCAGGATTATTGTTGCAAAAGCTACTCACTCTGCAGGGGCACAACTAGATGAGTATATTGGAACAAGGAAGGAAAAAAAAAAAAAAAGCTTTCCTCTCTTGAGGTCCCTATAGTACCTTGTAAAAATAAGGACAACATTTTTCTGGATGGTAAAAAAAGGAATATTACAAAGCCCAGCTTTTTTATCAGAGAACAGATAAAAAGATCTAATTTGAGCTGAAAAGAAATACATTGATAATTGGTACAGTATAGTCTAAATACTAGTCACATTTTCTACTGTAAATGTAATAGCCTGAACAGAAGTAACTCGATGTGTTTAAACTTTTGAATTTAAAAACTTGTTCTCTCCTGTAACCTAAACCACATAGCTGCATCTAATTGCCAGAACACAATTACTCTTGCTCTCAGGTTGTACACAAAACAATAAGAGAAAAATTATTAACCCAGATGGCCATTCTTCACTAGCTTACTAACCTGATCTTATTTGAGAACAAGAACTGAAAGCATGGGGAGCAAAGTATGATGCTGGTCAACTTCCATCCGAGAAGATCCTTGATGACTTTCAAACCACTCAAGCATGTCTGCATGTCCCCACTTGGTCACCATGAATCAACTTTCCACCACAGACCTGTATAAAACCCTTTGGCAAACCTGGTAGAGGCAGAGATGGTTTTTTGAGACATTAGTCCACCATTTCCCCAGCCTGCTGGCTTCCTGATTAAAGGCTACCTCGCCTTACACCAACTCTTGTCTCTCAATTATTGGGCATTAAGCAGTGAGCAAAAGGGCCTTTGGGGTCTCAGTAATATAAAGATTCTTAGTGTATTGAAATCATTGTATAGAATCATTTCCAAGAAACCCTACAGTCTCAGAATATATCATTTAAAATGAAACAGTGCTGGAAATTACATCACTCTATTTAGACAATGACTCTTAAAAATTGTTTTTGTACATATGGAAATTTCTTCAAAAAATGGTCATTGGATTATTGAGGCTGATTTGATTTGGTATATCTGTATAGTTTCATAAGTAAACACAATTTAAAGTTTATAATAGATTGTTGTAACTCACTGCAAATGATTTGACCAGTTTGATTTGATTCAACTGTATATGTAATGGAATAGAAAAAAAGAATCACATAGTTGGCATACACAAACTTATTCTAGTAAATATTAGAGAAAAGCTAGAGAAAAAACTGGGACTGTAGAGCTAACAAAAAGAGATCTGAAAAAGTGTATTCAAATATGTGTATTTGAAATTATGTGTTTGAAACCCAGAAGCTCATAAGAGATTTTATTAACCAGGAAGAATTTTTGGAATAATATCTTCAGTTACACAAAATTAACACCCGGTTTATGTAACTGAAGCCATCTGCTTATGCTGGCAATTGAATAAGAGAGTGATTCAGTAACTGGGTCAACTACAGATACTATAATACTCCTGGTCACTGGAAAACACTTGCCCACACACAAAGTGAGAAGCTCAGCATTTTTGACTGCCTATAATTAGTTGAACTTTATGCCTGTAAGCTACCTCATGTCTTTTAGTGGGAAGAAGATTGATCAGCATAGACTTCATATTCAAGAGTAAGTTTATTGGGTTTTTTTCTTAATTTTATCCCCTTACTTTTATCCTTGCATCTTATACCAGATATTTGAATTTGACCTCCATACACATGGATGAGAAAAAGGAGAGTGTGTGGCACTCGGAGACACACTTTGAAACCTTATTTTCCTGCTAACTTTTCTTATGTCTTTATCGATTTATCTTGTTTGAATTTTTGTCATCAAATAATCAACTATATGATATAACACTTAGCAGAAAAAAGAACAAACATATTTGTTAATAACAAAGGGAAGAGACTGATTTCCAAAATAGCAAGAGGACTTTGGTTAATTTATCCTTTCGTAAAACCAATATAATTGCTGGCAAAACAACTAATTGTAACTATCTGAGAACTTTGGAAGATGACCAAATCCACAGAATGAACTGAAAATTGTCTACTCAGGGGAAATTTCTGAAATTCAGTAACACAGAGGAGTCTGTGATGCTTATATTTAGAGCTATTCTCAACTTCTTTCCCTTCTGAGCTCCCTGTTGTGGTAGCCTGAAAAGTCTCTGGCTTTATAATGAACAGAGAGCACTCACTTCTTTTGGAACCCTTGTAAAAGTTGTACTCCCAAAGCGCAATCAATATTTTCTCTCTGCTTGAAGCTCCCTGGAAAACTATTTCCATGGTGTGTTGACTATTTGATTTGCCTCAGAGCTCAGCTCAGGAAAACAAAGAAAAAACTACCTCCAGGATATTAATAAAAACAATAAAAATCTGATGATGACAACCAAACTGCCTAAGGTCTTAACTTTAATTGGAGTAGACAAGAGCCTGGCCAAATATTTGAAAGGAGATCCTAGAGAATTAGTGAACGTAAAGAACTTTGAAAAACTCCTATATGTTCCTAGGGATATTAAAGGCTGTGTGCATTGGGAATTCTTCATAAATTTCCAGGAAAGACTTGAATAAGAAAGTCCTAGTAACTAGCCTTTGGGTGACCTTGAGACTTGCATAAGAAAAAAGTGAAATCTAAGGCTGACTTGTAAACTGCATGAAGTTTCAAGTTCTGCCTTCGCACAGAAATCCCATTGGCAAGGATAAAGAATACAGTCAAAACAATTACAATAAACTTCTGACCAATTATTACTAGACACCTAAAGCATACTGAGCCAGGGACAATCCCTAGGAAACTAGGACAAAAAAATACAAAATCAAAAAATGAAACAAAACAAAAAACAACCTCCCCTCCCACCTGTACACACAAACAAAAATTGCTGGACATTTAAGCAGTCAAACACCATAGAGAATACAAAATTCACACAATTGGTTTAGAAAAATCACTAACAAATAATCAGCAGTGAGATAAACAACAGTAACCACAGTAAACCCCAGCAAGAACAACACACCATGGGGTAGGTTGCATCTGACACCAAAGCGATCACAGTTTATTGTCTAAAATAAGAAGCTTTTGACAAAAATTACCACATGGACAAAGAAATAGGAAAGTGCTATATACAAGGAGGGGAGGTGAGCAACCAAAAGAAAACATCTCCAAGGCAACAATGAATTTTGCTATTAATAGATAAAACTATGAAAAAAAATGTATTAAAAGAGCTAAAAAAAAAAAAGGGGGTCAATAATTAAACAAGCATGAAAATAATGTCTAATAAATGGAAAATATCAATAGAGAGATAGAAATCATAAATAAGGACCAAATAGAAATTCTGGGGCTGGTTGTTTAGCTTAGTTGGTTAGAGCAACACTGTGTGGTAACACCAAGGTCAAGGGTTTGGATTCCCATACTGGCAAGCTGCCAAAATAATAAGATAAAACAGATTAATTAGTTTTGTTTTTTTAAAAAGGAAATTCTGGAGTTGAAAAGTACAATAACAAATGAAAATTTCCATAAGGGAAAACAACAAGAGAATCAGTGAACCTGAAGATATGCAATAAAGCTTATATGGTCTGAGGAACACAAAGTAAAAAAGAAAGAAGAAAAATGAACAGAATTTTATTGAGCCTTTGTCCACTATCAAGCAGCCAACAGAAGCAGGAATTCCAGAAGGGGAAGGGAAAGAAGTTAGGGCAAAATAAATATTTGAAGTAATAGCCGAAAGCTTCCCAAATTTGATTAAAAACATTAATCAGCATATCAGAAAAACTCAACAAATTCAAGTACAATAAACTCAAAGAAATTTATCCTAGCACACCCTAGTCAAATTAAAAAACAAAAATCAATTAAAAAAAGAAAAAAAACACTTGAACATGGCATCAGAAAAATGACTTACACAGAGAAGTGTTTCTCAACATATATCTGAATCTGTGCCAAGGATCAGCATGAGATATAAACTTAAACTCTTCTCAGGTCTTTTCTAAACCTGCACTTTTCCCTGAACATGTGAACTGATTGTTCTTTCTAATTTCTTTCATATGTAAAGTTGTTTTTGAATGTCATAGCCTTTAATACTTCACTCCCAATAGAAGAAAAAGAAAAACAAAGGGTGGTAGCCATTGGCCCTTGAAATCTCCTAGAAATCATTTCAGCCAGAGAGAGGAACTTGGAACAATGTAAGCAGGAACAACAACAAAGGACACCTGCCTCTTTGTCTGCCTGACTGTAATGAGAAGCAGCAATCAGTAATCCAAGCACAGATACCAGATATTTGGAGGACATGGTCATTCTTGCCCACCCTGGCTTCCACAAGTTGCATGCAACCTATTCCTGGAATGTGTGCAAAGCGATGGGGCTGGGTTGGGGCATGGGTAGCTGCCACTATGTTAAGATCTGAAATTCCGCACAGTTGATAGCAGTTTACTATCAAAGCTCTTCCCTGGAAGTTGCAAGGCATCAGTAGACTACAGAGTTCCAAAATAGTTACATCACACAGAGTCTGCAAGTGTAATTGCTGCCTGGGTGGTGAACCAGATTCCTGATGCTTCCTACTCTGCTATTTTCCCAAATCTTTCTTACATTGGTTTTAAGTCATATTGTGATGGATCTTGGATGTGACCAGCACCATTGTGCACACAATAAGCACAAAATAGCCACTGGCCTTGTCTTCTACTCCAGGACCAAACCCTCCCCCCCTTCCCTTTATGAGAAGCCTCATGACTTAAAAAGAAACACTTTTGCTTCTGTGAGGGTGCAGTTATCTACCCTGGTCACATAGTTTCCACATTAGCATAATGCCCCTCCTTGATGGTATCAGCCAGACCTTGGCACCCTATATAAGCTCTACCACCACCATACCTGGTCCTATCCTCCATTTTGAGGACAGCCCCGGGCTGCCTTCCACTTTGAGCACAGCCTGGCAGATTCTTTTCCTTTAATAAAGCTTGATTGTACCTGGCATCTCAGCTCACTTTCTTTCATTATGGTGCTGAAAGCCGGGAAGTGTTCTGGCCAATGCTGTTGGATGATCCCCACTCTTGGGTTGATTGGCCCTCAGCCACCCTTCCTGGACCTGCCAAACCGAGTACCTCTGGGACTCTCTCCTTTTGCCATTTCAGACCAATGCATCCAACATCAGCCTCAATTCAGGGTGAGTCAGTGGGTCTGTCCCCTTTCTATGAGTTCCCCCAACTACTTTCTATGACTACACTCTCTATGAAGCCCAGGTGCCTGGCTGAGGAAACTTTTCTCATGTCCCCCAGCTATTGGAGGATGCTTCATTAGCCAGTGTGGCTTTTCCCTCAAAAAGAAGGTGGACAGCAAAGAGGATGCTCTTTGCTGTCACTCTTCTTCTACCAGGACTGCCAATTCCCTTTCTCACCCTCTACACGGGAACCTCATGATCCAAACCTCCACATTCTATGCCCTTGGGCTGTCTCCTGGCCAATTTACCCCTTGGCCTCCAGGGAGACATTAAACCTAGATGTCTCATTTTCTACTGTACTCCACACTATGCCTCTGGGCTGTCTCCTGGCCAATCTCTCAGACTCTGGGGACATTAAAACTCAAATGCCTTGTTACAATGGATCCCAGTGGCCACAAGATGGCACTCTCAATTTAGATACTCATCGAAACAGCAAAAGCTGGAGAGATAACTTTATGTTCAAGCCTTCTATCTCTGACCGTGTTCTTCTTTTTGTCAAAATTGTCCTACATCTCAAAATCTCCTAGCTCATGCCTAACCTCCCCTTTCCAGACCTGGTTTAATCTTTTAATCCATCAGACTACTCTGTTCCCCATATGGGCCACCTCAACTACCTCTGTATCCTCAAAATCTGACACCAGCCCCTCCACCTTTTCCCTCTCTTCACCCTCCACCACCCAACCCTCCTTTCCTTCTCCCCCTTCATCATTAGGTAACAACCCTGCCTCAGTTCCAGTTCCTTTATACCCCCCTCCATGAAGTGGCTGGGACAAAAGGATTTGTTTGGGTAAATGTCCCCTTTTCTCTTTTGGACCTTTCCCAAATTGAAAAATGACTGGGATCCTTCCAGTCTGACACAGACACATATCTGTCCTCTGAAGGCAGGGAGCAGGTCTGGATGGCAGCCCATCAACAGGCAGATAAGGTACATGCTCACAATAACAGGTGACCTGTGGGAGCCATTGCAGTACCTTGCATGGACCCAAATTGGGACTACCAGGCCAGCTGCAGGGATTGGGATCACTGGGATAACATGATCACACAATTGATTTATGGCCTCCAAAAGGCTACTCAGAAGTCAGTCAATTATGGCAAGCTTAGAGAAATCACACAGAGATCCACTGAAAATCCCAGTGAGTCCCTAACCTACCTCTCTGAGGCTTTACATGAATACACATATATAGACCCAAACTCCCCTGCAGGCATGGCCCTCTTACACTCTCATTTCATTACCCAATCAGCCCCTGATATTTAAAAGAATACAAAAATAAAATAAAATAATAAAAAAGTAAAAGTATGAAAGAGATCAGGCCAAATACCAGCTCCTGGCTAATGCCATTTGTGGCTCACATACTCCAAAGCCAGCTGCCTTGAGGGGCAAACTGCCCAGGAACCACTTCAAATGCAGTCAGCTGGGCCACTTGGCATGGGCGTGTTGTAACCCCAGGCCTCCTCCCAGGCCCTGTCCTCACTACAAACAGCCAAATCACTGGGGGTTTACTGTTGCACTCTCCAGAGAGGGAGTGGCCCAGTCCCCAACCTACAGCCTTTGGCTTCACAGCCGTCTCTACCAGAGCTTCTCGGCTTTGCCCAGGAGGAGGACTGATGATTTCCAGTGCCCAAGGCCCTCACGGAGATCACCAAGAGTGAGCTCAGGCCAACTCGCCTCATAGCAGATAAGCCAATCTCTTTTGTCATTAATTCCGGGGCCTCTTACATTACCCTTCCTAAACATGTAGGACCAACAACCCCATCCTCTATCACAATAGTGGGGGTCATGGAATCAGAATACCATCCACAGATCACTCAACCCCTTTCCTGCATCCTACATCATACCCAATTCACACACAAATTTTTAATAATGCCTCAATGCCCAAACCCCTTCCCAGGATGGGAAATTCTTTTCAAACCCAAAGCCACTCTTACCTAAAGACTTTAACTCCAGCTACAGTACTCCTGTTACAGGTCACCCTAGACCTGTACCCTGAGGCTTCTACCTTCCCCTCCCCCTCAGACAAGGTTAATCCCTAGTATGGGACACTTCTCTTCCCTACATTTCTATGCACTATTCCCTTATCCTTGTTAAATTGCAGAACCCCTCTTTGTTCCCTGATGTCCCACAATACCCCATTGCTAACAAATACCTAATAGGCTTAAAACCCATCATAGACAAACTTCTTTCTTTTTATCTCTCACAGCCTACCCACTCACCTTTCCATACACCCATCCTTCCAATTATAAAGCCTAATGGCTCATACCATTTGGTATAGGACTGATCCTGACACACACCATTCCCAACAACTTATTTGGACAGTACTACCTCAGGGGTTTTGGGATAGACCTCACATTCTGTCCAGACCTTAGCTCAAGACTTATCTGAACTTCCCCCAACCTCTACCACTTTAATATGATATGTGGTTGACCTCTTTTGTAGCCCCTCCTATGAGGACTCACAGGCTGACACTATTGCTCTCCTTACTTTCCTGCTGGCCTCCAGGGGATATTGAGTGTCCCCAGCAAGGCCCAAATTTCTTCTCCTTCAGCCACCTATTTGAGAGTTAACCTCACCCCCAACCCCAGAGAAATAATGGTGGATTGCAAGAGTCTAATTTCTGAACTCCCTACTCCTACTACAAATGGTGAAATCATTTCTTTCTTGGGGCTTGCAGAGTATCTTTGCCTATGAATTTTTAAATTGCATGCTAGCAAAACAACTTTATGGGGCAGCCAAAGGGGATCCTGCCATTCCTTTAGATCCCACAAAGCTCATTCTTTCTCCCTTCAAGAGATTAAAATCTGCTCTCCTCACAGCCCCAGCTCTATCCTTCCCAAATCTATCTCATCTTTTTATCCTATATGTCACCAAACCCAAGGATTGGCAGTTGAAGTTTTGGGATAAGAGGCAGGAGATATTTTCTCCCCTGTTACATACCTCTCTAAACAATTAGACAGCACAGTTCAAGGATGGGCCTCCTGTTTATGGGCCTTGGCATAAGCTGCCCTTTTAGCATAAGAAAGCTCTAAACTAACTTTTGAATAACAAACAGTCAAGACCTTCTCAGCCATAAGGCCAAGTAAATTCTATTCTCTTCCCACCTACAACTTATTCACCTTACTTTCTTTAAGGATTCCCATTTTTCCTTCTAACCTTGCCCTCCCCCTAAATCCAGCCACTCTCATCCCCAAACACTCACAACCCTTAGAACACAATTGTATGTAGGCTTTAGACCTCTTACTCAATCCCTTTCCACACATCTCCTTGCATCCCATTGCATGATTCATAGGTGGGAGTGTCACCTCCACCCCCAGGTGGGTTATGCCATAGTAAGTCTAACACACACTATTGAGGCTGCACAACTCCCAAATGAGGACACCAAACCTCTGATGACCCCATAGCCCAGGGAAACAAACTGGCAGATCTAACTGCAAAACAGGCTGCTCAATCACCAGGCTCCCACTAAAGGTCCCTTGGTATCACTTATCCCTGGGAAAATGAGCTCCTGAGACTTTACCCAAAGAATCTGTTAACACCAAGCCAGAGGGTTCTATCTGCTCAACCACCAACCCAACATCTCCTTGCACTTCATCCATTTTAGGACCCATAAAACTGAAGATCTCCACGGTCTCCACTCTTCCCCCAACCTCAGAAGAAGGATTATCTTTCCCCCAGTGATTAACCTGTCACTCTTGCAGGCCCACTTCCCTTCACATCCTCCCCATGTTTTTCCTACTATCTCAATGCTTCCACTTACCTGGAACATGGAGGTTCCATGTCCACAGGGACAATGCAGTCCTCAACTAATCAGACTGGTCCCAGAGCAACGCATCTGTCTCCCACTTCACAAGAAACTTTTCTGGTCACCTCTCTCCCTGTAGATGCAGCCTGCAACATTTCCACAAATGCCTCTTCACTTTCCTCTAATCCCACCTCAGTGGGGACTGTCAGCTTTATGCATGGCCTGCCCACACTCTGACTTACTAACACCATCAAATGCTACCCCTCACTTACCCCCTCCTCATCCATGCCCTAAAACTGGAATATATTTTCTTTGTAAAACTACATTATCCTGTTGCCTACCCCCTAATGCAGTTTCTTGCATATTTGTTTGGCTCATCCCTGATATTGCTGTCCAGACAGATGGAGGGATGGACATAGGACTGGGACTAACTTCGGCCCCTGCTCTCAGGAAGTGCCCCCCACTCCCATAGGGCACTAATTGTACCTTCTAATTGGGGCATAGTTCCTTCCTGCAACTGGGACTGGCATAGCGGGTCTTGCTACTGCCTCTCAATTCTATCAAAAACTCTCAGAAGAACTAAGTATAGATATCATCTCCTCCCTCCAGCGACAGGTCACCTCACACACAATAGTCACTTTACAGAACTGTTGGGCCCTTTTGCTACCTTACAGCTCAGAAGGCCTGCCTCTTCTTGGTAGAGGAAAGCTGTTGCTTACATAAATTAGTCCATGGTGATCCAAAACAACTTAAACCATTAAAAAGCAAGCATTGATTGCTGATGTAAAGAGTTACAGAACACAAACACACCTGGGGGTGGCCCCAGTCACTGAACCCTTGGATACCCTGGCTTATGCCCCTACTAGTACCCCCAACTGTGCTGGTACTCAGCCTACTCCCTGTCTCTTTTGGTGTTTCTCTAATTTCTTGAAGGAATGTATGCAGGCCTTCACCAACCAAAAGGTTGCCAAATTGTTTCTGTGAGGAGGATATCAGCCATTCAGAATCAGTGACTCTTACTCAGAGGAATACAGCCTCCCCACACATAACCAATGCCCCACCACCTAATTTTTTTTACCCGCCAACATATATCTTTTATTTTTTCCATATTTTCGCCCATCTCCAGCAGGAAGTAGCATCAGAAGAATGAGACCTTCACCCCTTTTCCCTTCTCCCTATACTTAAAAGGTGGGAGTGATGGATCTTGGATGTGACTGGTGCCATTGTGTGCACAATAAGCACAAAATAGCTGCTGGCTTTGTCTTCCACTCCAGCACCAAGCCCCTCCCCCTTCCCTTTAAGAGAAGCCTCGTGACTTAAAATGAAACACTTTTGCTTCTGTGAGGGTGCAGTTATCTACCCTGGTCACATAGTTTCCACATTAGCATAATGCCCCTCCTTGATGGTATCAGCCAGACCTTGGTGCCCTGTATAAGCTCTACCACTCCCACACCTGGTGCTGTCCTCCATTTTGAGGGCATCCCCGGGCTGCCTTCTGCTTTGAGCACAGCCTGGTATATTCTTTACCTTTAAGAAAGCTTGATTGGTAGCCAGTGTCTCAGCTCACTTTCTTTCATATTGTTGAAGTGAATTAATTGGTCCATCAGCAACAAAATCTGAACTGCCATACTTCACTGTTTTGTGTATAAAATACAATCTTTTTAACCACTATCTTGATGAAGTTACCATGATTGTATATAGAAGCTGCTGAGATTGTTGACTATTAAAAAAAAAAAAAAACTGATCTTTGAAACTCTTATTCAGCAGCAAATAGGTTAGAATCAGACAAACAAATTCAGATAAATGAGGAAAACCAGATAAGGGTAATACTACATTTGGATCTAATATTGAATAATTCTACAGTATATTTTATTTAATGCATTGAAGACATTTCTCCTTTCTATAACATAATTCTATTCTTTTTTTTAATAGAAAAAAGTAGCCATCATAATTTTAGAAATGAAAGTTAATTTTTCCCATCTGATCTCTTTTCTCTGCCTCAGTTCCTTTTTAGACCTTTACAATATGTTATCCAATATTTATTCTATTTGTTCCAGCATGAAGACAACAATCTGTGGAGACATGAATGCCAGAATGTGTATTGAATTTCATGTAGTTGTAATAATTGTCTTATCAAAACCACTGCTAGGGACATTTTTGTCAACTTTAATAGAAAACTTCTCAAGAAATTTCTTTGAAAGTAAATCTTGGTAAAATCTGAGAAATATATTAGGAAAATGTAGTGTATACTTTTGCTTTTAACATAAAAAATAGAGAATAAAGTGTTTTACTGCTTCTTTGCCTATCACTATATTTAAGATGCTGAAAACACACACACACACACACACAAAAAAAAAGAGAGTGAGAGACATATATGACAACAATAGAAAAGGCAAATTATAGGTAGAAGATAATAGCACACCTATAGGTACACACATAAATTACACACAACAAGACTGTTATAGCCCAGACTGGAATAGAGCCAAAACTGGTTAAAATCAGCAAGAACTTACAGAAATATAAACATGTGAATTTATAAACATAGATACATGTATTATTTCAGATACTCCTTGACTTACAATATGTTTATATCCCTGTGAACACATCATAAATTCAAACATCTCAGTGGAAAATGCATTTAATACACCTAAGCTACCAAACATCATAGCTTAGGCTGGCCTATCTTAAATGTGCTCAAAACAGTAACATTAGCCTACAGTTGGGCAAATTATCTAATACAAAGCCTATTTTATAATAAAGTGCTGAATATCTCATGTGATTTTTTAAATGCTGTACTGAAAGTGAAAAACAATGGTTGTATGCATATGTACCGTTAATATATACAGCTGAAAGCACACTGGGCATGATGAATGTTTGAAGCATTAAGCTAAAATTAATTGCTGTATGATGGGCATGATACATCAAAAGTTATCAATTTCTCTTTCTTTTAAAGAGTCTCAAAATATCTGGCAGAAGGCACTAAAAGCTCAACACTTGTTTATGGATTAGCTGGCATTGTGTTCTTCAGAAAGATATCAAGTTTTGACTATACTGTTTTTTTCTTCTTGTCATGATATATTTCTCTATAGCAAACAAGAGCATCCATGATCTACCTGTTAGCTCTTAGGAATCTCTCATAATTGATGTTTATTTCTTCTAATAATGGTACACCACTGCTGATAGCAGCAAATGCCTCCACCAGAATTGTTCAGCCAGAGTCCATTCACTTCAACACCCTTCACAAATGTTTAGAATAAATAGTATGCTTTGAACACAGCTATTGTGCCTTGTTCCATTGGTTGAACAAATGCAGTTGTGTTCAGAGACAAATACACAACCTTTACACCAGGATGTGTGTCACTGTTATGCTGTGGATGACCTAGAGCATTGTCTAAGATCAGAAGAATCTTGAATGGGATATTTTTTGCCTGCAATATTTTCTTTCCTACAGAATAAAAAACATCAAAAATGAGTCTTCAAACAATGTTGATGTCATCTAGATTTTATTGTTATGGCAATAATAAACAGAAAGTGTGTACTTGTTCACATTCTTAAATATTGTAGGGTTTTCTGAATGGTAGATTATAAAAGGCTTTAAGTTGAACTCTACAACATTACCGCCCAAAAGCAATGTTACACAGTCTTCAAATGCCTTGAATCCTGGCATTGTCTTGGACTTTTGATGAATATTTATATGCTCTGGCATATGCTTCCAGAACAAACTCATTTCATCAATAGTAACTGCTTTGGCAAATGTATATTTTTATCCACATTTATTTTATGCATTTCTTTTTTAAAAGCTTCAGCATCTTCAGTATGTATGGACATTGCTGCCTCACTGCTGACCTTCACATTATTAAAACTTGTGATGCTTTTTAAAGCTTGGGAACCACCCATGATTTGTTATAAATATTTGCTTATGCATAGGATCATCAGTACACTCTTTTAGTGTATCAAAGACTTCTTGCCTTTGCCTGGTTTGTCAGTATGCCAACTGTATGTGCTTACATATCTGTTCTTTCATACATGTGACAAGTAATTTTTTCACATCATCAATGGCCCAGCTCTCTTCTTCATAATGACAGTGGATTTAACCAATGTTGATGATTTCACTGCATCAGTGATATGCTTCTTATCCTTTAAGATGGTAAAGATCATGCATTGCAAAAGTCCTAGCTTATGTGAAATGGCGATTACTGGCTTGCCACCTTCATGCTGGGCAATTATCTTGAGAATTTTATCCCAAAAGTAATTTCCTTCGTCTTCTTGCCAGAAGCAGGAGACACAAATAGACATTTTGTAGACATGATTGGATGCAAAAAAAAAACAATATTCAAAAAGTATTGGCAACACAGTACCCTGTAGAATATTAGTCATTCACCCTCACGATCATATGTCCTACGGAGAGCTGCAGCTCACTACTGCTGCCCAACACCACAAGAGAATATTATACTGCATATTGCTAGCTCAGGAAAAGATAAAAATTCAAAATTTTACAGACAGTTTCTCCTGAATTCACATGACTTTTGCACTATTGTAAAGTCGAAAAATTGAAAGTCATGCCATTGTAAGTTGGCGACCATCTGTACTTGATACCTGTTTTCGAATACTAAATTTATTGCCTGACATACAAAAGTAAATTTCCAATGAATTTTCAAAAGCATTAAAAAAATATTCAAGATAACTAAAATAAACAGGAAACCCTAGAGCAAAAAGAAATAAACCAGAGAACAGAAACACCAACACTTTTAACATGTATAAATTAGCAAAGTTAGAATAAAATAAGATATCACACCCAAAACACAAAATTCAACTTTTTAAAAAGGACCATTTAGACAAAATGAAAAAAGTTTGTAATATTTATGACTAAGAATAATTTTGTTGTTATATATATGACTAAGAATAATTCTGAATAACCTAAGACAGACAAATAAAAGCCAGATATAAAAGTTAAAATACATAAGGATGATTTCAAAAGTTCAAACTCACCATTTGAAGAGTTTTGTCTTCCACTTAAAAGTGTCTATTTGCCAAGTGTATTAAACAAAAAAGATCAAAATTTGTGTGTGTATGTTTGTGAAATTTCAAATATCAGAGATGGAATAAAAAAATAAGTGTTTCTAGAGAGAAAAAAGTTATATTTACAAAGGAAAAAAAATGACAAGCTGATTTCCGTAGAACTTTACATATGTTAATCAGGTGATGGAGAAAATAAAGCAAGGACTTTAATTTTATAAAGAAAAATAGTTTAAGTTAAGTTATACTCATTAATATTATCCACTACAAGTTTTGAATAAAATATATTTATGACAAACAAGAACTTATAATTTTTACAACCTACATATTATCTAATGATGAAGTCTTTAGAAAATATACTGAAAGAAAAGGAAAAATAATGTGTGATTGAATGACAAAGAAACTGTTCAGTTTAAGTTATTCATGGATGACTACGTTTCAGTAGGCCTCACAATCCATGGACCCACATTAGAGAAGCAATTCAATATTCTCTAGTGTTCAAGAATAATTTAATGCCATCTTGCAAATAATAAGATTAAAAAGTTGACTCCTTGTTACTATATATCACAAAAAAATTGCTAATATAAGCTATTAAATATGAATTAGCATTATACTTGTAATACCATAAATTGGTAAACTGCAAAGTCAGTTTCTCTCATTTTGTAATCTCTGACTATTTTTTATTTGATAAGTACATATCCCTGAGTACTGCTATTTTAGTGTTGTGGAAGTGTTTTATTTTTTTTCCTCATTCTTTATCTAAATATTCTATTTTTTGGTATTACATTTATATGTTCATATTACTATAAATGCTTTTTTTAAATAATTGAATCTTTATTTTTTTATTTACTTCTTTTTTAATGTTTATGAAGATTTATGGGGTACAAAGCTGACTGTCACCACTTGTGCCCAAGATGTGATGGCCAGATCCATACCGGCATCATGCCCATTACCACAAATTGTGATTATACCCTGTGTCCCTCACCCAATTATCCCCAACCCCCTCTCCATCCACCTAACCCCCACTCCACTTCGTAACCCTAGGTGTGTTCTCTCCCTCTGCAAGTCCAATGCACCACAGTCTTTCTTTCCTTCCTTCTTTCTCTCTTAGCTCCCACTTATGAGTGAGTACATGAAGTATTTATCCCTTTGTGCATTTTATTAATAATCAGGTTTCAAAATTAGCCTTTACACACTAAAGGCTGCCATAATTATAGTTAAATAATGTAACAAAAAATAAAGATTATACAATCTTAAGAGAAATTTTGGGAAATAGATGAGGGTTTAAGAAGAGGTAGCAAATATGAAAGGGGGCAAAATTTTTTATGGCTAAAAAGTAATAGATATTTAGAATTTCTTAGGAGCTCTAAAGTTACTTGCTGGTAAAGTTACCTAATTTAATTTCATTTTTAATTTTTTAAATGTAATTTTATTAATATTATTTTTTATATTCTAGGGTGTGGTTGTGGAGCAGTTGGGAGTTGGGAGAGAGAGGAAAGGGGAAGGAATTGGGATGGAGGAAGGAGAAGGGGCAGGATTGAGGCCTGTGGCATCCCCCTCATTTCCACAGGGGAGACCAGGGGGCTTCCAGAAGTGGCTTGGTCATTGCCAAGCTGGGTGCAGATGTCAGGGGAGTGTAACAAAAGCCCTTATCCCCCACCATCCCAGCTTGGGAATCCAGGGCCCTTCTTGCTGAGGCTTGGTGGTTGTTGCTGGGCTGGATGCATGTGTTGGGGGGTGTGGCTGAGGTCCTAGACCCTCCACATCAATACAGTGGAAGTTGATGTATTAAAAAATAGTAATATAAGCCTATTATGTAAAATTAAAGACTTGACTAATAGGATAATTAAAATATTAAATATTAAAATAAATTAAACATTTTTACCTGTGAGGCATCACAGTTTAGGAATCCCTTGACCTGTGATGTGTAGTTATCCCTGGTAAGCAGAAATTGTATGTTTAGAGAAGGGTAACATTTTGTTTAAACATGATAAATATGTGTATTGTGAAATGGACTTGAAGCTCTTTGGTGGCAGCAAAAGACAGAACATTTTTTGTACTCTATTGTATTGACTTCTTTCAGTCCAAGCACATGAACTGACAATATTTCCTGGCCTTGAATTAGGCCCAGTCTTGTGGTGAGCTCTGTGTAAATTACAAATGCAAAAACGGGCAAATGGGTGCATGCTTTGGCAGCACATACACAAAAATGGGCAAATGGAACACACATGTGGATAGAGATGCAGAGTATGAAGCTGCATAAAATGCTGAGTCACCACAAGGACAATGGCATTCTTGGAGATTTTCTGGTTTTCAGAACAGATCGTGCATAAGGGAAAAATAAACTTTTGTAGTGTTAAGTGATTGAGAATTTGCTATGCTTATTACTTCAGCATTACAGTAATAGTGAGAGCAACTGAGGGAATAAAACTGCCATAATCATTTTAAGTTTAAACCAACTAATTGGAAAAAAACAGAAAATGTGGAGCTTCACTCTCATTGCTTATTTTCCTCTGTAAAGGGGGGATAGGGAGAATAGGCAAACTGATGTGAACTCAAGAATATTTGGCTTATTTATAAATCATGTAATATCATCATCTGTGGAAAATGTAAACAAAAACCACTTCCAAGAATTTTTCATGCTCAAAGTTCAGATGATTTTCACTTTAATGCCTGTAATTATTCTCTGCATTCAAACTTCTCTGAAATTTCAATTCATTTCCTTCATCTTTTTTATCATGTTCTTTACACTCCTGCATTTGTAAATATTCTGTTGTTCAAATCATGTTCTTGTTGATTAGTGTTCATCTGAACCTAGTTAAATATATTATTTTTTGATAGTAAAACCTATCATACAAAATACTCCCTTACACCTTTGGAAACTATTTACAAGGTGCCTTTTCATTCATATTATTTTATACATAATTTATTTTAATATTCCAGCTCAAGGGCCGAGCCCGTGGCGCACTCAGGAGAGTGCGGCACTGGGAGCACAGCAGCGCTCCTGCCGTGGATTTGGATCCTATATAGGGATGACCGGTGCGCTCACAGCTGGCTGAGCATGGTGTGGCTGGTCTCAAAAGGGACAAAAAAAAAAAAAAAAATTCCAGCTCAAGATATTTCTTTTCAATGTAAGATGAAAAATGTAAATTTATAATCATCTGTAATAGAACAATATATGTACAAAATCATCTCAAAAGGCATTTTATAACCAAATTATTTCAAGAAATATCTATATTTGCATTTACGTGTAAGATCAAAATAATTTATTAAATGTAATTTAGAGTTGTTAAGTTAAATTATATTTTTAAATTTGAATGTCACTAAAAGTTAAAAATACAGTGAACAACATCCAAGCCACAATAGGAAAAATAATGGAATAAGGAAAATATATGCAACCCAAATAAAAGGAGGCAGGAATAAAGAAACAACAAAATAAAAAAGCAAAGCAAAGAGACAACACAAAATGAAAGGATAGAAATTAACCCAGATGTAGCAAAAAAAAAAAAAAAAAATCACAATAAAGGTACATGACTTAACTCCCAGTTCAAAGTCATTCAGTCTCAAACTTCATAAAACACAAATATTTAATTATATGTTTTTTACAGGAGATGTATCTGAATATAAGGCCAAAGATTGTTAAAAATAAAGAATATGCATATTCCAAGCAAATAAAAGCCCAAAGAAGGCTAGTTAATAGCTTTTTAGACAATAATATACATAAAACAAAGATATTAAGTAAACTCACACATAATAATACATGATTCAGTATACCACGAAGATAAAACAAGTTTTATAAGGATGCTAAGCTGAATAACCTTCATATAACATTGGTAAGCCTGTAAATTAAACCAACAACAACAAAACCCTGGGAAAAAAATTGGCATTAACTGATAGATCTGAACAATTTAATAATATAAGTAGGGCTATTGTACTCTTTTGATGTAATCTAAAGAAATACTTGGTGGTGTTCATAATAACAGATTCACTTCTAACAACAAAACATTTGCCCATGGAAATTTAAATAGACAAGTACAGTGTTCATTATTTCTGTATGACCATGAAAACTAATAAAGTAAAGCCACACTTATTAAATGAATGCATGTCAAAAATAATTAGAAAAATATTTTAAAAATATATATATAATATCTATTTATACAAACATTTGAAGTAATAGAATTTTTTATAAAGTATGTATCCCAATATTAAATATCTATTATATGAAGGAAAGAAGGTGTGACAGGGTGTATCTCACAATAGGCTTTAATTGCCTTGATCCTTCATTATTTGTTAAGCTTGCTTGTAGATAATGATACATAAATATTTGTTTGATAATGTCTCTTAATCTGAACACTTTTAATACATTTTAAGCATGTCATATTTATAATTAAAGCATGTAAAAATCACTTTGGTGGCCTTACTGAACTAAAGTGCAAGATTTTATGTACAGGTAAGCATGTATGGATAAAATTATATAGCCCAGAGCTAATGTTTTCCCAACATTTTGCTTACATTGAAATATTTAATCAGTTAATGTAACAACCTGAACAGAAGTGACTCCATTTTGTTAAGCCTTCGAATTTAAAAACTTATTCTGTTCTGTAACCCAAAGCACATAATTTGCAGTTGATGGCCAGAAAACAATGATTCTTACTCACACTGTACACACACACACACACACACAAAAAAAAAAAAAAAAGAGAGAGAAAGATGGTCATTTTTTTATTAGCTTACTAACCTGATCTTTTTGGAGATTAACAGGAACTGAACCTATGGAGAAAAAGTATAACACTGGTCAGCTTCCACCCAGGGAAGTTCCTTGATGATCATTTGAAACACTCAAGAATATCTGCACATCCCTGCTTGATCATCATGAATCAGCCCCCCATCCCCCCCACACACACATCCATATAAAACTCTTTAGCAAACCTAGGAGAGCTAGAGATGTTTTTTGAGATATAGTCCACCATTTCCCCAGGTGGCCAGCTTCCTAATTAAAAGTTACCTTTGCTTACACCAACTCTTGTCTTTTGATTATTGGCTATTGAGCAGTGAGCAAATGGACCTTTGCAGTATTAAGATATATAACCCCAGTAACGTTAAGATATATTTTGGTAGTAAAAAGTAACTGCAGAAATTTACTTCCAAAGGCAATGAATTTATTTCCCATCAAATCATTTTTTCTATGATGTAATATCACAAAGATAACATACTCATGTAAAAAATTCACTTATTTACCAGTTTTTGACTTATGAGAAAAAATAAGGTGAGACATAATATTGAGCCAGTAATATATTTAGTTTCAATAGAAACTTGGTGTGTATACAACTTCCAACAGTTCAACAGTATTGAGCACAATAGTCAACAAGGAAGTCTTTTTACAAAATGATATTTCCTTTGGCGTTATATTTTTAGTTTCACTGTGAAGTTGTTTGGCCCATTAAAATAGAGAACTGTGCTCAATAATAATATACAAGACAAAATAATGAAATTAATAAATAAAAAAGATGCTTACTTTTAATATTTAATTATGCCTTTAATAATAAATTCTTGCCCAAGAAGATAACCAATCATTTCCAATTTATATAATGTTTATCTTTATGTTTCAGAAGAAACTTTTAATCAAAGAAAATAAGACCCCTGCCACTACCAACACAGATGGCAGGACCCAGCACCACCTGCTGTAAGTGAGGAGGCAAAGGTGAGAAAAGCCCTGGAAAGCCCTTCCAATGTTTGAACAGAAGGCACAAGACAGTGTGGCCTGCTGCTACCAGAGAGGCACAGGTGGGAAAAGCTGTGGGCCACCTTACCCCACCCACAAAGAAGGCAGGAATGAGTGCCACCATGACCAGAGGCTCTGAACCACTTCTTCAAAGTTGGTCCACAAAAGCTACTGACATAGTTTCTAGAACTGCAAGGACTACAGTGGCCATAGTAACAGCCACGGCCATTGTGTAGGTGGATTACCACATATTCAACTGCATTGACACAGGAGAGTCACCAGAGGAGCACGGAAAAAGAGAAGAAAGTCTTTCTTCTCTGAGTCAACTCCATAGAGATAGAAGAAGCAACTGATCTACCAGATGCCCAGAAATCAACATAGAGATATTAGAATTATGAAAAAACAAGAAAATATGACACCACCAAAAAATACAGTAATTCTCAAATACCAGACCCTGTAGAACAGGAAACCCTTGAAGTGGCCGAAAAGGAATTCCGAGCAACGATTTCAAAGAAACTCAATGAGAGGGAAAGACTCAGTTACACAACACAATGAAATGAGAAAAAATACCCAGGATATGAAGTAGGAAATTTACAAAGAGATTAGTTCCTTAAACATAATGTAGCAGAACTCCTAGAACTGAAGGATTTATTCAATGAAATAAAAAACACAACCAAGAGCTTGAGTAGCAGATTAGAGCAATCAGGAGAATCTCTGATCTTGAAGGTGGTATTTATAAAATAACCCAAGCAGATAGAGGAAAAAAAAAACAAAAAGAAAGAAAGAAAAGAGAAGAAAAAAAGGAAAAAAAAAAGATTTTAAATAATGAAAGAAGTTGAAGAGAGCTAGTAGACAACCTCAAGTGTACAAACATCTGAATCATGGGTGTTCCAGAAAGGAAGGAGAAAAGTAAAGGCATTGAAAATATATTCAATGAAATAATAACAGAAAACTTCCCCCAAATAGTGAATCTGGTCCTTCAGATCCAGGAAGCTCAAAGATCCCCAAACAGATTTAATCCAAACAGATCCTCTCTGAAACACCTTATATTCAAAATGGAAAAACTCAAAGACGAAGATAGAATCCTAAGCCACAAGAGGATAGTTTGTACTCACCTATAAGGGAGCCCCCCATCAAGCTAAAAGTAGACTTCTGAACTGAAACTCCATAGGTGAGTAGAAAATGGGATGAAATATTCCAAATACTAAAAGAAAAAACTGCCAGAATGCAATACTATATCCGGTAAGGCTATCCTTCACAAATGAGGGCGACATAGTTTAGGGTATTTCCCACACAAACAAAAACTGGGGGAGTTCATCACCATATGACCAGCCTGGGAAGAAATTCTTAAGGGAATCCTGCATCTGGAATCCAAAAAAGCAATAATCACTACCACAAATACACAAGAAAAAACAAAACACACTGGTAAATGCAAATGCAAATGAGAAAGAAAAAAGACATTAAATTTTACCACCCCCAAATCCAATGAAGAAGAATAATAACAGGGGAAGAAAGGTACAAAATATACTTAAAACATCTAAAAGAAAAAGCCATAAAGTGCCAGGAGTAAGATACTTCTCAATCACCACCCTAAATGGAAATGGATTAAACTCCCCACTCAAAAGACACAGACTGAAGAATTGGATTAAAAAGCTAGACTCAACTATAGGCTGTCATATATGCTGTCAAGAGACTCACTTCATCTGTAAAGATACATGCAGAATAATAGTGAAGGGATGGAAAAAGATGTACCATGCAAATGGAAATGAAAAATGAGAAGTAGTGGATAAAATAGACTTTAAACCAAAAACCATAAAAAGAGACAAAGAAGGCCACTATATGATGATAAATGTATCTATCCAGCAAGAAGAAAAAACAATCATAAATATATATGCACCCAACACAGGATCAGCCAGATGTATGAAACAAACATTATTAGACCCAAGGAAACAGATAGACTTCAACATGATATTAGTGGGGAACCTGAACACCCTTCTCTTAGGACTGGAAAGATTATCCAGACAACAGACCATCAGAGAATCACAGGATTTAAACAGCACTTCAGACCAATTGGACCCAGCAGGTATCTATAGGACAATTCATCCAGAAACTACAGAATCTGAATTCTTTTCATTAGCACATGGAACATTTTCCAGGATTGATCACATGTTGGGTCACAAATTAAGTCTCAACAACTTTTTAAAAAATGACGTTTCAAGTATCAGAAATGAAAACAGAGGCATTACAAGTGATACCACAAAAATACAAACAATCATTAGAGGCTATTATGAATAACCATATGCCAACAAATTTGAAAACCTGGAGGAAATGGATAAATTTCTGGACACATAAAGACTACAAAGACTGAACCAAGAAGAAATAGGAAACCTGAACAGAGCAATAGTAAGCAATGAGAATGAAGCAGAAATCAGCAGACTCCCAGCAAAGAGAAGCCCAGGACTGGATGGCTTTACTGCTGAATTCTACCAAATTGGTAAAGAAGAATTAATACCAATTCTCTTCATACTGTTTTAAAAAATTGAAACAGAAACCACTCTTCCAAACTCATTCTAAGGCCAGCATCACCTTGATACCAAAACTAGACAATGATACAACAACAAAAAGAAAACTATAAGCCAATATCTCTTATGAACATAGATGCAAAAATCCTAAAAAAAAAAAAAGCTAACAAAACACCATGACAAAGTGGGATTCATCCCAGGGAGACAAAGATGGATCAACATTTTCAAGTCAATAAGTGTGATAACATCAACAAAACCAAGGACAACAACCATACTGCTATCTCAATAGGTGCAGAAAAAGCATTTGACAAAATTCTACATCCTTTCATGATAAAGGCTCTCAGCAACAGGAACAAGATAAGGATGCCCACTATCACCACTCTTATTTAACATAGTGTTAGAATACTAGCCAGAGAAAGCAGGCAAGAGAAAGAAATAATGGGCATCCAGATTGGAAAAGACAAAATGAAACTGTCCTTGTTTGCAGATGACATTATCCTATACATAGTTTCCTATACATAGAACCTAAAGATTCTACCACAATCTTAGAGCTGATTAACAGTTTCAGTAATGTCACAGGATATAAAATCAACACCCAAAATCAGCAGCATTTTTATAGGAATAAGAAACCAGCAGAAAAAGAAATCAAGAAAGTAAGCCCATTTACAATAGTCACCAAAAAAATGAAATACCTATGAATCAATTTAACCAAGAAGATAAAAGTTCCCTAAAAAATAGTACAAATTACTACTGAAAGAAACTAAAGAGGACACAAAAATGGAAAGACAGTCCATACTCTTGGATTGGAAGAATAAACATAGCAAAAATTTCCATACTACCTAAAGTGATCTACAGATTCAGTGCAATCCCCATCAAAATACCAGTGACATTCCCCACAGGATTAGAAAAAAAGTCCTAACATTCATATGGAACAACAGAAAACTCCAAATAGCCAAAGCAATACTTAGCAAAAAATAAAATAAAATAAAGCTGAAGGCACAACACTACCAGACCTCAAATCATACTACAAAACTATGGCAACCCAAACAGCATGGTACTGGTATAAAAAAAGACACTCGGACCAATGGAACAAAATAGAGATCCAAGAAATCAACCCACATACTTATAGCTAACTGATGTTTAACAAACACAATGAGAACATACACTGGGGAAAAGACTGCGCCTTCAATAAACGATGCTGAAAAATGAAAATAGATCTGTACCTCTCACCATTACCAAGATCAACTCAAAATGGATTAAAGATTTAAGTATGAGACCTGAAACTGTAAAACTATTAAGGGAATATATAGGGAAAACACTTCAGGATGTAGGGCTGGGAAAAAACTTTATGAATAAGATTGCAAAAGCAAAAGAAACAAAATAAAAAATAAATAAATGGGATTACATCACACTAAAAAGCTTCTGCACAGCAAAGGAAACAATCAATAGAGCAAAAAGGCAACCTACAGAATGGGAGAAAATATTTGCAAACTATACATCCAACAAGGTGTTCATATCCAGAATATACAAGAAAATCAAACAACTATGCAGAAACAAACAAACAAACAAAAAACCCCCACAAATAACCCAATTTAAAAAAGGGCAAAGAAGCTGAACAGACATTTTTTAAAGGATGACATACAAATGGTCAACACATACCTGAAAAAATGCTCAACATCACTAATCACCAGGAAAATGCAAACTAAAATCACACTGAGATTTCATCTCACCCCAGTTAGACTGGCTATAATCAAAAAGACTGAGAATAACAAAGGCTGATGAGGTTGTGAAGAAAGGGGAACTCTTCTATGCGGTTGGTGGGACTATGAATTAGTTTATACACTATGGAAGACAGTATGGAGGATTCTCAAACAACTACAGATAGATCTACCTTGCAATCTAGCAATCCCACTTCTGGGTATATACCCAAAAGAATGGAAGTTATCTTTTTGAAGAGATACCTGCACTCCCATGTGTAGCTCTACTTACAATAGCCAAAATATAAATAAAACATAAATATCCATTGACAGATGATTGGATAATGAAAATGTGGTATATATACACAATGGAATACTACTCAAACATAAAAAAGAATGAAATTCTGCCAGTCCTAGCATCATGAATGAGTTTACAGAAAATTAAGTTAAGTGAAATAAGCCAGGCACGCAGTGAAAAATACCTAATATCCTCACTCATAAGCAGGAGCTAAGAGAGAAAGAAGGAAGGAAAGAAAGACTACAGTGTTGCATTGGACTTGAAGAGGGAGGGAACAGATGTAAAGTTGCAGTGCGGGAGGAGGGAGAGAGGGATTATGGACAGGTTGGCTAGTGAATATGGGGAATAATTGCAATTTGAGATGGTAGGCATGGTAATAGTATTGATCTTGTCACCACATATTGGGTACAGGTGCTGACAGTCAGCTTTGTGCCACATGAGAATATATAATCAATAGTAAAAAAAAATGAAAATTGTAGGAAAAAAATGATAGTAATAAATTTTAATAGAAAAAATGTGGGAAAAATAAACTGTCATGTAAAATAAATATTTATTTACATGTAATTTTTTTGATATAATATATAAAATGATCTTGGTTTTGTGTCTTTGTTGATAGGAATAAAGTATTCATAATTCTCTGTGTTTCCTCCCCAATCCCCAACTTTCCTCCCCCTACTGCTTCCCCCCGATTCCACTTTGTAGCCTAAGGTATATTCTCTATATCTGCAAGTCCAATGCACCACTGTGGTCTTTCTTTCCTTCCTTCTTTCTCTCTTAGCTCCCACATATGAGTAAGTATATGAGGTATTTATCCCTCTGTGCTTTGCTTATTTCACTCAACAGAAGTTTCTCCAGGCTCATCCATGATGTTGCAAATTCGAGAATTTCATTCTATTTTGTGGCAGAGCAGTATGGCATGGTGTATATATACCTCATTTTCCTTATTCAATCATCCATCGATGGATATTTAGGTTAGTTCCATGTCGGGGCTATTGTAAACAGAGCTGCAGTGAACATGAGAGTGCACGTATCCCTTTGACATGATGATTTCAATTCCTCTGGGTATATACACAGAAGTGGGATTGCTGGATCATGTGGAAGATCTATTGGTAGTTGTTTGAGAAACCTCTATACTGTTTTCCATAGTCATTGTACTATTTATAGTCCCACTAACAGTGCAAGAGCCTTCCCTTCTCTCCACACCATCACAAGCATTGGTAATTCACTCTTTTTTTTTTTTTTTTATAGCCAGTCTAACTGGCATAAGGTTGTATCTCAATGTAGTTTTAATTTGCATTTCCCTGATGACTAGTGATGCTGTGCACTTTTTCATGTACCTGTTGACCATTTGTATGTCTTCCTTTGAAAAATATCTATTCAGCTCCTTTTCCCATTTTTTAATTGGGGTCTTTTTTTTTTTTTTTTTTTACTGTGTATTTGCTTGAGTTCCTTGTATATTATGGATATTAATATCCCTTGTTGGATGCATAGTTAGCAAAAATTTCCTCTCACTCTGTAGGTTGTTGTTTCACTCTGTTGATTGTTTCCTTTGCTGTGCACAAGCTTTTTAGTTTGATTTAGTCCCATTTTTTTTTTCTTTTGGGCTCATATTCATAAAGTCTGTGCCCAGACATAGTTCCTGAAGTGTTTCACCTATATTTTGCCTTAGTAATTTTTCAGTTTCAGGGCTTATAACTCCATTTTGAGTTTATTCTAGTATATGCTGAGAAGTGCCTATCTAGTTTCAAACTTCTGCATATGGATATCCAGTTTTCCTAGCACCACTTGTTGAAGAGGCAGTCTTTTCTCCCAATGTAAATTTTCTTTCATTTATCCAATATCAGAAGGCAATAAGCCTGAGGGGTGATTTCTGGGGTCTCAATTCTGTTCCACTGGTCTGAGTGTCTATGTTTATGCCAGTACCATGCTGTGTTGGTTACAATAGCTTTGTAAGATAATTCGAAGTCATGTAAATGTTGTGCATCTGGCTTTATTTTTTGTGCTCAGGATTGCTTTGGCTATTTGGGGTTTTTTGTTGTTCCCTATGAAAATTAAGATTGGTTTTTCTATTTCTGTGAAGAATGTTATTGGTATTTTGATGGGGATTGCATTAAATCTGTAGATAACTTTGGGTAGTACAGACATTTTTATAATGTTAATTCTTCCAATCCAAAAGCATGGAGTATCTTCCCATCATTTTGTGTCTTCTTTAATTTTTTTCAGAAGTGGTTTGTAGTTCTCATTGTAGAGAACTTTCGCCTTCTTGGTTAAATTGATTGCTAGGTATTTTATTTTTCTTGTGACAATTGTAAATGGGCTTACTTTATTTCTATTTCTGTTAATTAGTTATTTGAGAATATAAATGCAACTGATTTGGGGACATTTATTCTGCATCCTGAAACATTACTGAACTTATTAACCAGCTCTAAGAGTTTTTTGATAGAGTCTTTAGATTTTTCAGTATATAAAATCATGTCATTTGCAAATAGGGACAGTTTGACTTTGTTTTTTCCAATCTGAAAAACAGATTGGAAAAAACAATCTTATTTCTTTCTCTTGCCTGATTGTTCTGGCTAGTACCTCTAGTACAATGTTAAATAGAAGTGGTGAGAGTGGGCATCCTTGTCTTGTTCCTGTTCTTAAGGGAAAACCTTCAGTTTTTCCCCATTCAGAATTATACTGGCAGTGGGCTTGTCATAGATGACTTTTATTGTTTTGAGATGCTTTCCTTCCTGAATGCTCCCTATTTGCTCATGCAGCTGCAGGCCCTTCTGATGGCCAGGCTTTCCTCTCCTCATGGGGTCCCCTGCAGTCCACTTCAAACAGGGCTCTGGTCCCCAGTGGGCCAGCTAAATTATTATCGAATTTGTTCAGAATCTTTATCATGAAGGCATGTTGAATTTTCTCAAATGCTTTTTCAGCATCTATTGAGATAATCATATGGTCTTTGGCCTCGAGTTTGTTGATGTGTTGTATCACATTTATTGACTTTTGTATATTAAAACATCCTGCATCCTTGGGATGAATCCCACTCAATCATAGTGTATAATTTTTTAATATGTTTCTGTATTCTAATTGCTAATATTTTGTTGAGGATTTTAGCATCTAGGTTCATCAAGCATATTGGCCTGTAATTTTCTTTTTTTGTTACCTCTTTATCTGGTTTTGGTATAAGAGTTATGTTTGGTATAAGAGTTATATAGAATGAGTTTGGGAGAATAGCATCTGATTCAGTTGTTTGGAATAGTTTGAGGAGAATAGCTATTAACTCTTCTTTAAATGTTTGATAGAATTGAGTTGTATAACCACCCAGATCTGGACTTTTTTTTTGTTGGAAGATTGCTAATTATCACTCCCATCTCCTTGCTTGTTATTGGTCAGTTCAGGTTTTTTATCTTTTTTGTTGTTGTTGTTCAGTGTTGGTAGTTTATATGTGTCTAGAATCTTATCCATATCTTCTAGATTTTCATATTTGTTGTCATACAGTTGTTTATAATAGTATCTAATGATTCTTTGTATTTCTGTGGTATCAGTTGAAATGTCTCCCTTTTCATTTCTGATTTTTGTTATTTGGGTCTTCTCTCTTCCTTTCTTTGTTAACCTAGCTAATGGTTTGTCTATTTTATTTATATTCTCAAAAAAACTTTTTGTTTTGTTGATCTTTTCTAATGTTTTCTGGGTCTCCAGTTCATATTGTTCTGCTCTGATCTTAATTATTTCTTAATAATAATTTCTTAATTATTTCTGCCTACTACCTTTAGGTTTAGATTATTGTTGATTTTCAAGTTCTCTGAGGTGTACTCTTAGGTTGTTTATGTGAAGACTTTCCATTCTTCAGACATAAGCATTTATTGCAATAAATCTGCCTCTTAGCACTGCTTTTGCTATATCCCACAGGTTTTGGTATGATGTATCTATATTTTCATTAGTTTCTAGAAACTTTTGATTTCTTGTTTAATTTCTTCTTGGGCCCATAGGTCATTCAGGCCCCTATTATTTAGTTTCCATGTATTTGTATAGCTTCCAGCATTGTTGTTTATTGTTTATTTCCAATTTTAGTCCTTTGTGGTCTGAAAAGATAGTTGCTATTTTTTTAATTTTTTAAAATTTGCTGAGACTAGATTTGTGCCCTAATATGTGGTCTATCCTGGAGAGTGTTCCATGAGCTGATGAGAAAAAAGTATATTCTTTAGTTGTTGGGTGAAATGATCTGTATATATCTGCCAGGTCCAGTTGGTCTAAGGTGCAGATTAAATCTTGTGTCTGTTTGCTGATTTGTTGCCAGAAAGTCCTGTGCCATACTGAGAGAGCAGTGTTCAGATCACCCACTATTAACATATTAGGGCTTATTTTTTTCTTTAGGTCTATCAGTGTTTGCTTTATATATCTGGGTGCTCCAGTATTGGGTCTATATATATTTGATTGTTATGTCTTCTAGCTGAATAGATAATCTTATCATTATATAGTGGCCTTCTTTTTCTATTTTTATGCTTTTTGGTTTAGTCTTTTTTATCTGATATAAAAATAGCTATTCCTCCTCATTTTTGGTTTTCATTTGCATAGTATATCTTTTTCCATCCCTTCACGTTTAGTCTGTGTGTGTCTCTACAGGTGAGGTGGGCCTCTTGAAGATGGCATATGCTTGAGTTTAGCTTTTTAATCCAATAAGTCTGTGTTTTTTGAATGGAGAGTTAATCCATTCACATTTAGGGTAGTTATTGACAAATATTTTCTAATTCCAGTCATTTAATTGCTTCTTACTTAGATGATATAAATATCTTTCCATCATTAATTCCTCTTTTATTTCTCTTCTTCAATGTTAGTTGGAAATTTAAGGTGCCATGATTTTGCTTCTTTCTCTTTCTCACTGGCATTTTTGTTTTAACAGTGAGTTTTGTGTTTTCTTGTGTATTTGTGATGGTGATCATCATTACTCAGATTACAGATGAAGGACTCCCTTGAGAATATCTTGCAGGGCTGGTCATGTGGTGGTGAACTCTCACAATTTTTTCTGTCTGGGAACTGTGCTATTTTCCCCTCATTTCTAAAAGTGAACCTTGCTAGGTAAAGAATTCTTGCCTGGCATTTTTTTTTTTTTTCTTTTAATATATCATCCCACTTTCTTCTGGCCTCTAGGGTTTTGGTTGAGAAGTTTGCTGTTTGTCTGATGGGGGCTCCCCCAAAGGTTAATTGATGCTTTACTCTTGCTGCTTTTAGAATTCTCTCTTTTCCTTTGAGTTTCACAAATTCACTATAATGTGTCTTTGGGAGGATCTTTTTAGGTTGAATCACTTTGGGGACCTTTGACCTTCCTGGACCTGAAGGTCTGTATCTCTCCCAACACCTGGGAAGTTTTCTGTTACTATTTCTTTGAATAGGTTTCAATACCTTCTCCTTTCTCCTCCCCTTCTGGAATACCCACAATTCGGATGTTAGTTAGCCCTTAAGGTTGTCTGCTATCTCTCTTAGATTTTCCCCATTATTTTAAATTCTTTTTTTCCTTTTTATAGTCTGCCTGGGTTATTTTGAAAAGACCGTCTTTGAGATCTGAATTTCTTTCTTCTGCTTGCTCTACCCTGCTGCTCAAGGTCTCTGTTGTGTTTTTTATTTCACTGAGTGAATTCTTCATTTCTAGGAGTTCTGCAACACTCTTTTTTAAGGTATTAATCTCTTTGTAATTTTCTTCTTTCATATTCTGGATATTTTTTCTTGTTTCATTGTGTTCTCTAATTGAGCCTTCTTTATTTCTTCTAGTTTTCTTAAGATCATTGCTTGGAATTATTTTTCAGACATTTCAAGGATTCCCTGTTCCATGGAGTCTGAAATTTGAGCCTTAATGTATTCCTTCAATGGTGTCATATCTTCTTGTTTATTTGTAGTTCTAGTATTTTTTTGACATTTGGTCATTTGATAATGGGCTTCTTCTATTATACTGAGGTTGGCTATGAGGATAAATATTTCTTCCTCTATTTGTAGGCTTTACTGGTGACTCTTCTTATATCAGTGTAGTCAAGTGAGCAGTAGATTACCTATGGAGTGGCCCTGGCTGCTTCTGTGGTGGTGAATTGTCTTTGCTTGACAGTAGGTGTGGTAGTGGCTATATTACACCACCTTGGGTCCTGTTCCAGAATCTGTGGCCATGGAATGAGCCCCCAGTGCTGTGAGGGACTCCATGGCTAGCCTTGGTGGGGTGGGCCATGGAGTCTGGCACATCCCTTCAGGTCCAGTGCAGGAGGGATCTCCCGCACCACACGGGTCTCCTCAGTTCACTTCCTCTATGCTCTTTAATTTACCTTCTATAAGATCAATTTCTCAAGGTAGGAATTTATGAAGAAAACTGTCACAGAGCCTATGAAATTGGTTTTAGATTTCTAGATAGTTTATCAAGTGTGCTTGATAATGCCAATAACTGGTCAAAGGCAAAAAAATGTATATGCATATGATCAGAGTTACAGGGACACTTAAATATGAAAGAAAACAATTATTTCCTTTACCATAAAAATGTGCATTTCTAACAACTAAACAATTGGAAAAGTGTTTCTTAATGCCTGCATAATGTATATGTTTAGATTTAATATACTGCTTAACATTTATTTACCATCATGGTGATGTTTTATTATTCAATATTTTGAATCAAATTTCACAACATATATTTTTCTAAATCATAAAATATATTTTATGCAATTAATCTATTTGAATTACATTTTTAGAGATCAATAATTTAGGGATTTAAATATGAGTCACATGAATGATTGTCTTTTTTAAATTGGAATAAAATACTTGATAATACATTTTTTTCAATCATTTAACGTGATCTTGATTATTTCTTGTCAATTCTCCTCAAAAAATTGTGACTACAAATGCACCAGTAAGATATTGAATGACCAATGTCATTACCTTGAAAACTTGGAGAGACAATTGAGATTGAAGAAGTTTTGACATAATGTGATATGTACTACTACATATTTGTAATTTAAAAATATAAATGATATGAAAAAAATAATTAAAGCATAATTTTTAAAGATGGCATGCTCTAAAGTTTTATTTTTGTTGTTATTGTTTAACCACACAGTTGCCAGAGAAAGGTCCTCAGGATGCAGTTGATTCTTTTCTCTTTTTAAAGCATTTCTTGGCTAAGTACCTCTGGAAGTAAATCAAACAACATGTTGCTTAATATATACCTGGAGGACATTTCTTGGAAATTATGTGCTGTGGAATCAGGAACAAATCCTAAAATGAAAACTGACTTTAAGCTGTCTGCTGTATTACAGATATTATATAAGCAATTATAACAGAGCAAATTGAATTAGCTTCAATAGTTCAAGCACAGTCCACTTATTGGATGTGATAACAGTGATCTTGTTGCTCAGATGAGTGGAGATTTTCCCATGCTTCTAATGGCTGATCAAAGCCAATCATGTGGCTTTACTCAGTACTTCCATCTGTGGGAAATAGGTTGTAGGACCCAACCAAATTTTGGGCACATAGAACCTTACATCTCTTGAGGGTTATTTTACTGCCTCACATATAAATAAATAGATAGTTATATATATTTATAAACTCATATATATAGATATATGAGGATACTTCAAATAATTCATTCAGTGATTCATATTGTCTTTTAATTCTATTTTTCCATGAAGTTTTTGAAGTACCTTTGTATATTTATATATTTATTTGTATATACATGGAAATAAAATGTGTGTTTATGTACGTAAGCACATAAGTAAATATTTTTATTGCCTATCTCCAAATTCTTTTCTTTTATTCTTTCTAATATTCACTGCAATCTTCATCTCCAATACTCCATCATATCTGCTCTTGTCAGTGTCACTAACGACTTCCAAGTATGTCTGTACAAAAATATATTCTTATATTCATCTTATGTGTCAAATTAGTAGCATTTGGCTCGGGTATCTGTTGTTTTCCTTTGGAAACACTCCACTGCCTTTGGTTCTAGGACACCATACTCTTAATTCTCCTCTACTTTACAGCTGGGCACGTATTATTTCCCTTTTCTGGATTCTCTTGATTTCCCAGTCTCTTATTGTTGGGGTGCTTCAGAACTCCATATTTAATGCTTGCTTCCTCTTTTTATACTCATTCCCATAATGATCATTCACTATAAGAGTTTGAATACCACTTATATTCAGATCACAAGAAAATGCACATCTGTAGCTTAGACTTCAGTCCTAAATTCCTAACTACCTACTCAACCTACCCAGTTGAATATTCATTACAAAGTTCACATGTTCAAATGTAGCAGTAAAAACTATCCATACTTAAGCAAAGAGAGAAACATTCTAAAAAACATTGAATAGTTCTTCATGGATGGTCCAATGGAACGATATCAAAAAGTTTAACTGTAAGTAAGTGGTTTTCCAGATGAAGGGTAGAAAAACAGCATACTTGAGTATTAGTGGCTAGGATGAAACATTTTTACATTTGATAAAAACTTTAAGAAAATCATTTAAAAAGTCGTAGGTGGTACTGGAGGTATTGGGAGAGAGTAAGAGGGTTGAGAATTGCCATTACTTCCTTATCAGTAGTAATGTGAGCCAGAAAATTTTGGAACAAAAATCTTAAAGTGCTGAGAGAAAAATGGGGTTGTCAGGCAATCAAAAGAAGAGTGAATTTAACAGCAGTTGACTTGCACTACGTGAAATATAAAAGTAAGTTTTTCAGCCTGAAGTAAAATAGTCTCAGATTAAAATTGGAGCTACAGTACAAAGATGAACAGCAAAAGGTTAAAAAATGCTCTGTCCAGTATCCTATCATACACTGATGGCAGTGTTAGTAGAGTCCTCAGGCCCTGACCTTTCTTAGTGATGGTTACTGCCTACTGACTTCTCTATATGGCATTAGTAATGTGCATTTCCTTACAGTTGAACACCTACAGAATGTGGATAAGAACCATTCTATCATTAATTAATTACATCAATTATTAATTACATCAATTATTAATTAATCAGATAATTGACTAATGTAGTTATTTATCAAGAATTATTAATTCAAGGTGCTTAATATTGATTTGTTCAGTTAATTTTTTTTTTCAGAATTAGAATTAGACAGACCACAATCTTACACCATTTTCAAAGCAAAAATAACTATCGTTGTGTACTTTCTTCTTTCTAAAGATTTTCAATGGATTTTGTGATGTATTTTCTATATCAGAACTTTCTGATTATATAAGTTAAGCTTAGGGCCGGCCTGGTGGCGCACTGCTACAGTGCGCAGCTTGGGAGCGCGGTGGCGCTCCCGCCGAGGGTTCGGATCCCACATACAGACTGGCCGCTCACTGGCTGAGCGAGGTGCCGACGCAGCACCGAGGGTTGCGATCCCGTTGCTGGTCCCGGTCCGGTATGGGTGCGACACTGAGGGTTGTGATCCATTGCCGGTCACAAAAAAAGACAAAAAAAAAAAAAAGTTAAGCTTATGATCATGTGTGTTACCTGATATTGTGTAAGTTGAGAACAATTTTTTTTTTACATTTCTGCATGAGTTATCTTAAATGGGAGAAAACTCTCTAATTTTTGCTTGTAGTTCTTGCTGCCACTAAAAACCAGACATTCCTAACAAGTAACAGAATTAAGGGAAATGTAATTACAAATATTATATTACATCTATATATTCATTTATGTATTTATTTTGTAGGGGCCAAGGGAAGACTTTTTTAATCCTTTGGAGGTCCTTTGAAAAATCACCTGATAAAGACAGATTAATATGAAGAAAAGACATATCAAATTTTATTATATCATCATTTTGTGTGATGGGGAAACTTTCAGGATGAAGACCCAAAGATATAGGAAAAATTGTCCATATTTTTGCTTAGTTTCTATGAAGCAGGCATAGCCACGTAGAAATGTGACTGGACAAGAAAAGTATGATCTAATGTCAATAGACTGAGTGGGGAAACCCAGCAAGGCTTGTTTGTTCAGATTCTTCTTGGTCTGTTTGTGTAGCATCTATTCTTCTAGGGTATGGGGCAGGACTCTTTCTGGAATTGGGGTCTTATGACCTACAATTGGAAAAGGCAGGCCAGAGAATTTTTTATGGCCAGCTACAAGACAGAAAAGCAGAGGGAGGGAAGATTAGAACATATTTATGACTTGCCTTGGGGAAGAGGGATTCTAGTGTCTGTGCCTCGCTTTAGGGGATAGAGACAGAGAGAGGAGGGCAGGTGAAGTTTGGAGAGAAACTTTGCTTTTGAGGCCTTCACTTTGGGGTATCACTTTCTTGGCCCCAACTATTGATTTAGCAAACATTTAAAATGTTGTTTCAGCAATTCTCCTGTTTAATTATGAGTAAATGAAATTTGATGTCATTTTATTTGGAAATATGTTATATCATTATGTACTAAAATGTAAATGATAAATATATAGCATTTATTATTATTAAGGATTATTTAACAGATATTTTCAATTCATCCTTTTTTACCACAGGTGGGTGGTGTTGCCTTAAGGAAGTTTGGAGGCACTTGAGAAGCAGCAAAATAAAAAAAAAATATTATTAACCTATTAAGTTCTATGTTGGCAGTTATGTGTCTAAGCACGTTAAATAGTTTTCATTTCTGGCTTCTACTGTGGCTGATATTTAATAGTTTCTAATTTTTTTCTGGCTTCTAATGTAGCTGACAAAAAGACACTGCAGTTGTCAGTACTGTTGTTGATTGTTTATAGGTCTTCTGTCTTCTGTTTGATCTTAAAATTGTTTCTTTGGGCTTAATGTTCTGCAATTACTAAAATATGTCTAGTTTGGCTTGATTCAGTGAAATTCTCAAACAGAAGATTATACTTTTCCTTAATTGTAAATTTCTTAAAAATATTTTTGAATATTGCTCTTGTTCTATCTTTTTGTTACTAACTTTGTTCTACTAACGTCTGACAGATGTGTCACAAACGTGAGAAAACCAAATAGTACATTACATCCCAATGTGAATTTGCACTTCTACTCATGCCGGTCACTTGTCTGAGTCATGGGTAGAGACATGATCTCTCTTTTCTGTCTGGACCTAAAAAGGACAACCTTCCAGTATTCCCCCTAAGTGATCTCTATAACCTCAGCCAGAGTGGGCCTCAGTTGATGGGGCAGAGGGTAGCTAAAGAAATCTGCTTGACCAAGCAGGATGGACTGGATTCCTAGGAGTAGCAATACAATTTGTTTAACAATAAGAGTAGAATTAATTAAACATATATTTCCCTAGGCTAACATGTTTGTTCCTTGACAGAATGGCTTAAGACAATATCTGTGACTCCAATCTTGAGTAGTTCTGCAGTTCACGGTCAACCATACGCCTGCTATGAAGTAGGTATACAACTGACTTGAAGGAGCCAGGAAGATATGAATTATGATCCCAGGGATAATCGTGCTGATGTAACCCTGAGCCAATTAGAGTCCCACGTGACTTCTGGTCTCTTCACTCCTAGATTTGTTCTAAAAATGCTTGTGATTTTAAGCTATCTGGGAGTTCAAGATCTTCGAGCTCCCTTAGCTTCCTCAGTCTCTTTGACTGGCTACTGAAACAAGGCTGTTCTTTATGACTGCAGACTTTGGTGTGAGAGACATTTTAGTCACTTGGCACAGTGGATGATAAACCTCCTCTTGGTTTGGTTAAAGACGAGACAAAAGAGCCTTTTTATTCTTCCTCCCTCCCTCTCTTCCTTTCTTCCTCCCTCTCACTAAGCTTTCGCTTATCTCCATTTCACAAAAGAGCTAATGGCCCAGTTTCTCCCGTTCGTATTCTAAAGAATGTATTTTATCATGTCCCTTGTTTAGCATTCAAATCCCAGCCTTTTGTCTGAAATACTTACTTAGGGGGTTCATTTACTATTACCCAGTCCAACACTAATGTGTCATCACTTTAAGTGCTTCTTTCGTCAACTAGCAGTTTCTCCTTCCTTCTTTAAACTCATTGTATATATCAGCATGTTAAAGTGTATTTCATTCATCGTTTCTATATATTTAAAATAACAGTGGAAGGACCATCCGTGTGTGTTTAGTCTGTCATGTTGCTCGAATTGGAAATCGACATACTGTTACCCCCTACACTGATGTTAGGATATATTTTTATCTCCATATCAGGTAGAATTAAACTACCATAGGTCAATGGACTTTCAGGGATTTTGCAACCATGGGTAGGAATATAAGAGATCATAACATTTATTTCATCTCAGTTAATTACTGCATCTGTTTATCTCTGCCTCTTAGGAATCACACAAATTCTGTTTGCAGTATGTTAGATGGTAAGAACTATGGTTCTCATTTTGCTACCATGTTTATGATCAGTCTGAAGTCTGATTTGCATGTATTTCCTTGTAGAAAAATTAATATATCTATTTGATAGAAAAATCTATTATATATTTATAATAAATATTTGTATATCTATTATATATGTCTACTATGAAATTTTGGTATCTTTTATTGTATTCTGGAATTTTTGTCTCTGATTACAGCACTAACAACTCTAATCAATTATATTTATATCAATATTACTTCTTAATTCAGCCTATTTATTTTTTCTGTAGGATTTTTTTTGTTTAAATAAGCTACTTTTTATATTTTTAATATCATTTAAAATATGATCAATTACACAGTAAGTATATATATTTTATGCTAAGCATGAAAGAGTGAAACAATTCTGCACTCATATAAGATATAGCTAATCACAGTCATTTCAATCAGAAATTAACTGAATGCTATTTAGGTTGAAATTAAAATTTTGAAAAACTCGACTTTTTTTTAAAAAAAGCAATATGCCAGTATTGCTCACTTTCCTTCATTTTAAGCAAATATAATAACATCTGATGTATCTATTATTGCCTGATTATTGAAAGACATTTTAAGTGTACTTACTTGATAAAAATAAATCACATTTATTAAATTTTCTTCAAATTCCAGCAATAATCTATACATATCAAAATATTATAAAATGCATATGATTATGTTAATGAAATTTCTGGTTATAATTACTATTAATATTCAGAAATTGTATATTTTAATTGTATAATTGATCACATAATTCTAGTAAAAAAAACTGCGTGGATTTTTTTCAATAAACCTAATTATTTGTTTTCTGTGATATCAGCTGATGTGCTTTAATTTCTCCTACTAAGGATATTATACACTGTATGATAAGTATACATGATTATGATTGAAGCACAGATGATTTTAACTTTTAAGAGTGAATGAAGAACAAACATTAACTTTTGTTTTTGTCCTTATCTTAATGCCACACTGAATTGAACTGAAACATTCTGTTGTCCGAGGATTGACATATTTATTCTAAATCCTGACATATTAGCTAAACCAAGAAACAGTTTTATAAAGGCCTTCAATATAACACCTAAAAGTAAGACATATTCACCTTACTTTTTATTTTCTGAATAATGAAAAATTGAATTTATGCCATCTTCTCAGGTATTCATAATTTGGACAGAAAAGAAGATGGCAAAATGTAATTATGAAATATACTCTGAAGCATTTGGTTGTATATTTTAACCTTTTTAGTATTCTAAATTTCAACAGATGGTCATTCTAGCTCTTCCCAACAGGGGTTTGAGTTTTTAAATAGAAGAGAAATGTCCATCCAATCAAATTCAGAGTTCTGAAAAGGTCAAATTAGTATAGTACATGGCAGTTATTCTCAGAATGTATTAAACATTAGCAATCTGACAGTTTATTCTTTTGACACAATGTAAGACAACTTTCCACATGAGAAAGCTTTTAACAAGAAAAAAAATGCAAGTTATTTGACAATTTTTATTACAACCTTTACTAACACAAGTCATGAAGTGGGAAATCAAATATTGTACTATATTTTATCTTTAAAACATGTTCTAGAGATGGAAAATTTCACTCAATTTTTATATTCGCCATTCTTCATATATACCTTGATCTATTTTTATAATTTGCTATTTGAATATTGACAATGATGTGTTTATTGCACATCGGTATTTTTTAAAATGAGGTTGTAGTGTTACTTGAAATTTTAAAAAGACAGCATTACTCTTCATAGAAAAAAAAATGCTCACTATGGAAGACACTGGAAAAATAAACCATAATGCATAGAAAGATTGAAATTGTTTTTCCTAAAATACAAATGTAAAACATGCTTTAAGTGTAGACAATCTTGTGTTTTCCTATTAATATTTTATATATAATTTTATTTTTAATACAATATGATCATCTTTATTATACTGTAACTTTTATTTAAATATTATATTTGTTATTTCTTATATTTTTGACTAATTCAAAATTATGACATCTCATGGGCCTATAATTACCATTTATATAATAATGCAGTTATGATCATTGTTTCCACATAAAGATACTATACTTTTATTCATCATCTCTACAGTGTTAATTAGCAAAGCAACCAAAAATATATATATATAGAATTCTTCTCATCCATGAATAAAATATACAGTTAGATATGCCCCATAAAATGTAAAATGTATAGAATATGGTGAAGACTAAGAAACACTTCTTGTGGCCTGTACTTCAGTGTTCATACCACAGTATAGATGTAACAATATTATTTAACTCATAAGTTTGGGTTAGATTGCAGTAGTCTAATAAAACTAAACTAAGTCAAGTATTGTTTTCAATACTGTTGGCATTTTATCAGGCTGTGGGAAAGGACAGAGGATCTCACAGTTACTTGCAAGTTATTCATTTCCTTTTTTCTTTTTATTATTGTTGCTGCACATTTTACTATATATTGTCACCAAAGAAAAAGAAGTCGTCTCCTAAAACAACTTAAAGTTTTATGTTTAATTTAAAGAATGCATAGAAATTATACACATAGATTTCAGGACAGATGGAGACTGGTTACTTTTCGGGAAGAAACTGAGTCTGGAATTTAGAATATTCAGTAAAATTTTATGTCTTAAAAACAACAACAACAACAACAAAACCTATAAGTAAATAAGGCATCCAATTATATATGTTTTTGTCTCTCAAATATTTTCTGGAACTGTTTTTATTGTTTAAGTTATTTTCTAGTTAATTTAAAAAATAAAAATAAAAGGAACTAACATTTTGCTAGCATACATAAGATATAAAAATTATATGATTAAAGTAGAATATTCCAATACCTATGTATACAATTAGTGATGGCAGAAATAAAGAGGTAATGATTCTGTCTTGTAGGCTTGATATCAGTGAAGACTTCAGAGTTGTTGAATAAATTTGAGGGAGAGTTGATATTCTCAGAAAGAGCACTCCAGCCATAAGGGAAACTTCTAGAAAAGCTAAATGGTTTTGGTCATACGGTCTCCTATTTCTGTGGAAGAGATGACCAGGGAGGTTAAATTGAATGAGTAGGGATGTAGCCAATTTGTGCTAAATACTTCAGAATTTGCATGTGCAAAACAAAAAACATTGGATAAATTTATATTATAGACTTATGATCAATTTTTAAACTGTAAATACATTTTAGAAGCAGTGCGAAGGAGGGTATGTGGAAAAAAACTGAGGTAAGTAGATAAATCAGTGAGTCAGGTGGAGAAAAGGCCACAAAATAAAAAGTGGATGGGAAGGAGTTACCAGACAAATCCAGATTTTTGCAGGTACACATTCAGTCTTGGGAGCCAATTTACTTAAAGGGCAAATTTATGAATATTAAGATGAGACTGAATATGTACTGAAAATTTGAAAATAAATCACACCAATTTTATAAAGCTGAAAAACACTAAAAATATTGCAAACACTAAGAACAAAACATATTTTAATTAACTGCTTGGCACAACACTATTATTTCCTTTCCCTTCATTCTTGTTTTCTCTGCTTAATTGTATTTCAGTGATTTAATAATTTCATTTTCTATAGTGAGTACAAAGGATTAATTTAGACTTTCCTATTGCATAGTTGATTCAAATTGTTTCATTAAAGTTTTATTATTATTAATAGCGTATAATTGTCAAATTAGAGAAAGAAATACCTGCTTTTTCTTAAGTGTGCTTTAATATTAAGATATTAGGTGTTAGAGCTTTTCTGGGGTCCTAACTAATCTTAAATACTCTATGAATTGATGACACTGGATAAGAGGCTAGTGCCTCTTTCAGAAACTTGGGGAGGACTTGCAAATAAAGGACCCCAAATTTAGGCTTTACTAGCTTCGTGGCAAATTTGCTTTCTCTAGTAAGATACACATGTGAGAAATGTTTAAGTTTCAAGATGATTTCACTACTTCCAGAATGAACAAGTAGGAAAATAAACATCAAGGCAGTAGGTTCGTAGTGTAGTTGCAACATGAAAGAACTAAGATATTCTATATTTAATTCCTTTTGTCCCATATTTTCTATGATTTTAAGGCTCATTACTTTTAAAATAATCTATAACATAGTTACCTGGAAGGTATTTTCCCCTATTTTCAAAGTTAGAATTAAATGATTCCTATTAAAATCCTGTGCTGTCTTCCCGAGCTGTATATTTTCTGCTTCTATTTCAAAGAAACCAAATGTGGTTAAAATTATATCCAGTTTGTTTTATTTTTTATTTGTCTTTGTTTTTGTATTTTATCATACATGACACATCAGTAGAAGGTAAACTGTATAGATTAACTTTGTGTGTGTGTGTGTGTGTGTGTGTGTGTGTGTTTGTGTGTGTTTTATTTTCTGTTGTTAAATCCCTTAGGCAATGATAGTCTATACTGGTGCATTTTGACACTGATGTGTTTTCAATAAGATTTTCTATGTGTTTTGGTCACATATTCAACTTTTGTGATGATATATACACACACACATATAATATATATACACAAGAGTATACACACACAAATGTAAACATGCATAGATATAGACATACATGCAAGTATATATGTATAAACATAAACATGCATATATGTATATTTTAAGTAGCTTTATGCAAACATAATTTGCATGTAAAGTTCACCCATTTTACATATGCAATTTAATGATTTTAGAATATTTCATAGTTGTGCAACCATCAGCATGCTTGTTTCTACAAAAATAACTGTCTACATGTTAAAGGAAATCTTGATATTTTGTCAGGTCTCTGTTTTAAGTTTGGCATCACACATATTTCCTTGATATTTTTTTTTTCTGTTATGTTTTGATTTCGTTTGTTGTCACCTCTGTGAGTATATTTAGATTTAGATGTTTGATAGTTGAAAAATTGCCATCTTGTTTAAATGTGAATTTTATCTTTAGAGATTTTTTTCTTAGAAGTCTCATTTGCCTATTTAATGTCAAAAGAACATATTTACTTCAACTACCTTCTTTTTACTCCAAAATATGAAATAATCTGTGATTAGAATAACTGCCAGCAAAAGGCAAAGACTTTTTCTTTTCCATGCTGTAAAGTGCTTCACTTTAACTGAAACCATATATAGGGCTCATCCTCCCACAATAAAGCAATAACGTAGTTGGAGGTTATTTCAGAATCTCACCCATTAATTTGTCAATAACAACACAAAGTTATTGGTAATATGTACATGAATGCTTACATGCATATAATCATTGTTGATATATTTGTAAGTAACAATGGTCTGTTGATATTACTGTAATTACTTTTTTCTTTTTAGTTAGGCAATAAATTAAATTTGAAAAAAATATGACAAATTAGTAAATGACCATAAATCACCACCTTTATCATGATGCAGAACATTTCCAGCACTGCAAAAATGTTTCCACAGACACTTTGCAATCTCTCTCTTCACCTCACCTTCTGGATCTTGGTGATAGATCTACATTTTATCACTGTAGTTTTGACTTTTCTAGAATTTGATTAAATGGAATCATATAGAATTTACTCTGTTATGACAAACTCTTTTCAATAAGAATAATGTCTTTGAGATTCATCCATATTTGGGCAGGTACAAGAGCCCATTCTTTCATTGCTGAATACTTTTCTATTGCATGTTTGCACCTCAGTCTGTTTATTCACCATTTGATGCACATTAAGGATGTTTCTAGTTTTTGCTTCTATAAGTAAAGTTGCTAAAAACATTTACATACAAGTCTAGGTATGGCATATGTTCTCATTATATTTGGGAAACATCTAGGAACGGAATTAGTGAGTTATGGTGTAAAGTTTGTATTTACCATTATATAATAAACTCCCAACTATTTTCCAAAGTAGTTGTACTGTTATACATTTTCATTAACAGTGTATGAGTTTCATTTTCACCAACACGTTTTCACATCAGTCTTTTGAAAACGAACAGTCTTTGTTCTGGTAAGTAGTAGCTTTACCTCATTGTGGTTTTAATTTGCATTTCTCTAATGTATAAGGTAGCTTAGCCTTTTTTATGTGCTCATTTACCATTTACCATCTGCTATGGTCTGACTGTTGCTTTCCAAAATTCATACTGAAACCTAATCCCCATTGTGGTGATGTTAAGAGATGGGGCCTTCTGGGAAGCGATTAAGTTAGCGGGCTCCACCCACATAAATGGAATTAGGGTCCTTGTAAAATACGTTGAAGGGAGTTGCCTTGCCCTTTCTGCAATTTGAAGACACAGAGAAGGTGCCCTGTATGGTGAATAGGCCCTCATCAGACTCTGAATCTGCTGGTTCCTTGATTTTCCTGCGAATCCTGTGAGAAATAAATACCTGATTTTAAATCATCCAGTTCGAGATATTTTTGTTACTGCAGTTCATACAGACTAAGATACAATCATTTGCTCTTTATTTAATGCTAGTTTTTTTATGCTTATTCAGTTTTGAGTTTTAAGAACTGATTATATATTCAGGAAAAAATCATTTATTAAATATTTGTTTTGCAAATATTTTCTCCAAATATATATTTTTGTCTTTTAGGTTTTTTACAAAAGTCTTTTGAACAACAAAAGTGTTTAAGTTGGGAAAAATTCAAATTATTTTACACTTCATGCTTTTTTCATCTTATCTGAGAAATATTTGCCCGATACCAGGTAACTAACATTATATCCTGTTTTCTTCTACAAGTTTTACATTGTTAGCTCTTTATATTTAGGTCTGTGATTCACTTCAATTTAATTTTTGTCTGAGGTAAGTGTTAACTTTTATATCTGCATTTAGCTAATCAACTGTTTCATCACATATGTTAAAAAGAATGTCCTTCCCCTGTTTAATTACTTTGGAACTTTTGTTCAAAATCAATTGACTGCATATATGTGGGTCTATTTCTAAACTATCTATTGGATTCCACTGATCTTTGTTTCTATTATTTTGCTAGCACTGCACTGTGACATGACTTTTTATGTAATAATACTAAAAAAAGTAAAATCTCTAGACAAAGTAAAATTATTCAGCAACAAATTTGCTTCTACATAGTTTGGTGACCACATTGTGAGAATTACACAGGTCAAGCATATTTTGATCCCCAAATTTGTTCATTACCTTTATTGCCTTGCACAATACCCACTGGATGACGATCTTTACAGGCAACTATGTGGATATTTTAGCTTATGGTCCATTTGGGTTTGTGGGTTTGGAGGCAAAAGCAGAATATTGGCAGCAAAGTTTTTGTTTATTCCTGCTGTCTCTTTTCTTGCTTTGTGTCAGAGCTAGAAGAGGCCACTTTCTTAGGTCATCTCTTAAACAGTCTTTCTTCTGAGTTTCCAGAAATTTCTGGGCCTATGTAATTTCATCCCTTCCTCTTGTCTCATCCAGACTTCAGTGAAAATGACTTTCTACATTGTTATTTCATGACTTTCTACATTGTTATTTCATGAGTTCTTCAACATCCATTGCTGATTTCCTTCTCTCACATCTCTCTAATTTTTTTTTTTTTTTAATTTTTGAAAATGCTATTTCTTTCCTGTTGGGCCCCAAACTAAAACAGATACAGTTGGAGGGCCAAGTAAACATAGGCAGACTCTGATTAATAATGTTAATAGGATATGTACATAAACTAGCTCCAGAGTTTAATAACTGAAAAAAAGATGCTAAGTAAACCATTTTTGGTCACGTGGCTTCCAGCCCTCTGCCTGAAGACAGAAAGTCAGTCATTGAACAGTAATGAGTCCCAGAGCTGATGTACTCCAGTAGGGGCTCACTAATAACAATTCCAGAAAACTAAGGTAAGGTTTTGACCACCTTAATATGTTCTGTGAGTGTAGATTTTTGACAAATGATGAAACTCAGTTCTGTATTCTTTGGTCCTGAATTAGAATGCAAAAAGAAAAAATTCTCATAAATCTATTTATGGAGATATCAAATACTAAAATACAAAACAGTCAGGATTCTTGAATAATGAGGTTTTAAGGAGGCAGTATGTATGTCTCATCTTTATTCAAAACAATGGCCAGGTAAGCACTATGAACACTTAAAACTGAAATAATCCAAATCCCTCTCATTGAAACATAAAACACCAGGTAAAATGGAGAAAAAAAGTCATTCTAATTCAAAGTTGTTCTTAGAAAAGAAAGAGGAAATCTCTAGTGAAAAAATGGTCCTGTATAACAAATTGTGAGCAGTTTTAGCTGAAAGATGGCAATGATTTTCAACTACCTTAGTAATGCTGATTTATATTTAAAATACTTGCATCTATATTCATAAATTATATTTTTTACTTTCCTAAAGTATTATTATCAAGCTTTTTCAATAAACATGCATTAGTTCTGTATGTAATTTTTTTCCATATCTTGAGGATTTATTATAATTCACTTACAAAATTCTCTCTCTGCCTTTTCTTGATAAATATTCAAGCAAATTTATTTATATATTAATTATTGGTTCATTTAGAACAGTACTTAGAATAAATATGATAAAAATTTTTTTCTAGAAATTATACATTTAATGTGAGGCATTTAAATATTTTTACTGCTAATAATATTTATTTCCATGTTATTTCATTTCTCTTTTTTCATTACTAAATGTGTTTTTGCCTAATTATTTAAGTTTCAAGATTTTGAACACTGTTGATAACCTCATTCATCTTAAATTGGTATCGCATCAGTCTTAGCTCTCATATTGATGAATCTTACTTTATTTTGGTTTATTCCGTTGTTTCATCTCAACATATGAATTTAGATATTTTTATTTTTTTTTAATTTTGCAATTTATTCATATAAGGCTGTGGTGCAGGTTGGTAGCTGTTAACAGAACTTTGTGTTTCCCTCTATTTATGATCCAAGAGAGAGAAACTGCATTTCTGATTTCAGCCAATGCAATATGTATAGAAGTTTGTGCCATCTCAGGTTCAAAGCAGAAATTTTTCAAAGTTCTACAATGTTCCCGTAAACCAGTGATGCAGTACAAACTACAGCAGGACTTAGTTATGAAGTCAGGCAATATAATAAATTTTTTTCTAGACAAAAGCAAAACTTTCGGGGCTGGCCCGGTGGCGCACCGCCGCTTGGGAGCGCGGTGGCTCTCCCGCCAAGGGTTCGGATCCCACATACAGACCGGCGGCTCACTGGCTGAGCGAGGTGCGGGTGCAACACCGAGGGTTGCGATCCCGTTGCCGGTCCCGGTACGGGCATGACACTGAGGGTTGCGATCCATTGCCGGTCACGAAAAAAGACAAAAAGGAAAAAAAAAAAAAAAAAGCAAAACTTTCATGAGAAACACGTTGATTTTGTAAGTCAAGGATTACGTATGGCTGTTTTTATCATATTAAGTAAATCATATTTTGGAGTTTGATGGCAGTTTTCTGATTCATGAGGCAGATTTAAATTTTGGTTTGAAAAAAGATTGGATTTATTTTTCCAGCATTCAAGGGAACAAACTGAGAAAAAATATTTGTCACAATTCCAAATTGCCTCTTACTAATAAATTTCTTTTCTTTTCTTTTTTTTTTTTTTTGAGACCGGCCGCGCCGCACTCAGCCAGTGCACCAGCCATCCCCATATAGTATCCAAACCCGCAGTGGGAGCACTGCTGCGCTCCCAGCACTGCACTCTCCCGAGTGCGCCATGGGCTCGGCCCAGTACTAATAAATTTCACATAACATAACTATAAACTATTTTTAGCCTGGTCTTAATGAGTTCTTTGGATTTGTGTTTAACCCTCAGAATGATACAAGCCAATGAAGCAAGTAGAAACAACTAAATCCAATATTTTATCAAAATATTATTTGTGACAGATAATGAGTTCAGATATTAAATATAAACTATTTTAATCTTGGGCTGAAATCTATCAGTTGGATCCATTAAAAAATACCTTGTTTTAATTTGTGTATTCTATTTTATTCTGACAAATTTTATGATGAAGAAGGTTGTTGGGCCATGTTGCGGTGCAATCAAATCATAAGGCGCCTGCCTAAGTATGGTTCCTGTTCCCTAAAATAGATCAAGCGGTGACCATCTTGCTGGCGTAAGGCCTCCGCCGCCGTTTCATGAGCGCTTTAATGCACGTAGCTAGAAGTCCTTCTTTTCCGGGGCCCAGTGACTAAGCAGTTTTTGCCCGCCCTGTCATCACCCCTCTTCATAACTTGTGGCTTCTCCTGATTGGATAACCATCTCCTCCCGCCTCTCCTCTCTGTTTCCGCTTTCTTCCTCTATATAAACTCCAACACCTTTCTAATAAACGGAGTTCCGGCTTTGACCACTCTCCTGGCTCGGTGGTGTTCTTTCTCGGCCCCCGGGGAGGAAGGTCCTGGGGGGGAAGGGCCGTGCCAGCGACACTCATCATCCCGCTCAGCCCCACAAGGGACCCCCGGCTGGACCGGGGTCTCTTCCCGCTCGGTTTTGTCGGCCTCTGGCTCAGGGCGGCCCGACAAACTGGTGCCCCATGTGAGGCATTTCTGGACTCCTCGGAAGTTTTGCTGACAGGCCAATCGGTCTTCGGGTGAGTGTACCCCCATAAGATATGGGGCAGTCTCCTTCCAAACCCAGCCCTGCTTTAGAGTCCCTCTGCGTGCTTCTTAAGAGCCACGGACTTTCCCTCACAGATGCTCAAGTGTCAAAAACCTGGGAAACCCTACTTAAGGTGGCCCCCTGGCTCCCAGAAAGTTCCTTATTCGAATGGGATACGTGGGACCGCATGGAGCAACTGGTCCATAAGGCCCACGTTAACCGGGGGAAATTCCTCCCCTTGGGGTCTTCCTTACCATCTCGGCTTTGAAGGGGTGTTTTCTGCCGCGGCCTTCCGGGTCTAAGACATCGCTGGCCACTCGGGACTCACAAAACGAAACCAAAACTCCGTCCTCCTCACTTACTGACGAACCACCCCTATATCCTCCCTTAGACCCTTTTGACTCTGCTCCTTGGTCTCAAGGCCCTCAGTCTCATAGGGCGGGCCGGCGAGGACATCTGTCAGAGCGGCAAGATTCTACACCCTCTCCCGCTCCTACAGCTCCCGCCGCGCCACCTCCGTCCCTTACTCCAGATGAGCCTCCAAGGCCCCCTTCATCGAATCCCTTTTACTCTCCACCACCATATCCCTCTCCTCATCTTACCCCGACTTCCTGTGAGTTATACCCTGTTAATGTCAACCCAGGGGGTAATAGACCCACCGCCTGGTACCCCTGGGAGCCTGGTGATCGACCTAGGAAGTATCAGCCCCCAAATCTGCAGTGCTAATCTTACTCTTAATGGAACCTTTCTCTGTCCCCCACATGGGACAGTGTTTATATGCGGGGAAAGTGCTTATAGCTTCCTCCCTGGCAACTGGACTGGCCGGTGTGCAGTGGCGGTCTTGTTGCCAGACATCAATATAGTCCCTAATAACCAAACTTTGCCCCTCCCTGCCTTTGATCACTTTGGGGGTAGACAAAAATGAGCCATTCAGATATTTCCCCTCCTCATTGGGTTAGAGGTAGCCACAGGAGTGGCTACTGGAGCTGCTGGTATAAGCTATTCTTCCTATTATTATAACAAATTGTGTCAACAATTAATTAATGATGTACAAGCCATTGCCACCACTATCCTTGATCTCCAGGCTTAAGTCGACTCCTTAGCCAGAGTAGTGTTACAAAATAGAAGAGGACTAGACCTACTAACTGCCGAAAAAGGCGGCTTGTGCTTATTTTTACAGGAAGAATGTTGTTTCTACGCCAATCGTTCCGGAATTGTTCAAGATAAAATTAAAAGGCTCCAAGAAGATTTAGAAAAAAGACGACAGGATCTCAGAGAAAGTTTCCTCTGGACGGGCTTTAATGGACTTTTCCCCTATCTTTTACCCTTATTGGGCCCTCTCTTGTTCCTTTTGTTACTAGTCACTCTGGGTCCCTGTATTCTCAACAAACTCATTCAGTTTGTACAAAAGAGACTAGAGACAATTCAGCTCATGAACGTGCAAGTACAATATCAGCGCTTAGCTATGCAGGAATAGCACAGGTAAAGTAGGCCTCAAAGGATTGTCCGTGCCACCTTCAGTAACTCTCCCCCATCGGGCTGTGCAGTTCCCAAAGACGGGTAAGATCCTCAAAAAACAGGGACAACCTAAGACAGGGGCTGCACCCACAATCCCTGGCTGTGTGATACTCAGTGACGGGTAAGATCTAGAGATCTAGACAACCTAAGACAGAGGTCACACCCTGGCAAACAAAAACAAAAGGGGGAGATGTTGGGCCACGTTTCAATCCTGAGGCGCCTGACTGTGCATAGTTCCTGCTTCCTGGTGGTGGCCATTTTAAGCTTAAGTTCACTGTCGCCATTCCATTAGCGCTGGTATGCACGTACCCGATTGCTCCCAGTTCCGGGACCCGGTGACTAGGCAACTTTTTCCCGCCCTGCCACTCAACTCGGGGCCGCCTCTAATTGGACAACTGCTTCTTCCCACCCCCTCACTTCCTCTATATAAACTCCAACACCTTTCTAATAAACGGAGTTCCGGCTTTGACCACTCTCCTGGCCCGGCGGTGTTCTTTCTCGGTCCCTGGGAAGGAAGGTCCTGGGGAGGAAAGGCTGGGCCAGTGACACTCATCATCCCGCTCAGCCCCACAAGGGACCCCCGGCTGGTCCGGGCTCTCTTCCCACCCGGTTTTGTCGGCCTCTGGCTCAGGGAGGCCCGACAGAAGGTTGATACACAAACATCTAAGACATTTTTAATGTTCTTAATCTGGAATTATTAACTATTAAGAATATAAAAATCTTTGAAAATCTTGTTATGGAGACAATGAAGTGGAAGACAGTTATTATTTCTCTTATTGAATAAATCATCTACAAAATCCATCATTTTTAAAAAATCATTTTGAATATGTTATTGTATTGAAGTGAATTTTATATTTTTAAGACTGTGGTAGAGATATTTTCCAAAAATGATGAGAAGGAAAGAAATCTTTCTTAACTGGACTTGTTAATAGGCTTAATTATGAGGATAATGAGAAAATGAAATTTGGATTTCAGCTCTGTTTATATTACTACCTTTCTCACATATCATTATTGGTAGAATGTGTAAGCTTTGCTCTTAATATATTTGTAATGTTCTTACTAACATGAAGGAATCCACTGATAAATTCCTTTAATTAGCATGTGCTTTAATCTCTCTCCCTCTCTCTCTACAATTTAATTTTAATTCTTCTTAAACTGAAATGCTAATTGTATGCAGTTCTGTCAGTTGAGATGCACAATACAGATACTTCACGCACATTCTACTCTGGTTCTTAACATTAGGAATAAACATTCTCAATTACCAAATCTTCGTAATGATGAAATAATTAGAATAAGGCCATGGGGTTCAAATTAATTACTCTAAGATTGTATGTCAAATGCAGAAGTGGAAGTAAACTTTGTGTTAACAAAATACGGTACTTAAAATGAACTTTTTAACTATACATCTGATTTTCCAAATTTTTGCTGTATTCCTTTACCTTTATTACTTTATCATAGTAATTGCATATGTGTCAAATGAGTGGTCAAACTCTTATGCTCCATGTGTGAGAGCATATCTAATGAGAGCATATCTAATTTTTATTAGAATAAAATAAAATACAACTTTTTTACGTCTTCTTGATAATAATGCATTAATGAGCATTTTAAACTAAAAATCTGTAATGCAAATGAATATTTACTACAGACATTTACTTTTATTCCCATTTTGCTTAGGAATCACCCTACAAAAAAATCACTAAAAATTGCAATTACTATATGTGGTGTGGGATGTTATAAAATATATGAAAGCCAGATTTAAGACATTAAAAATATTTGGATAAATTATATACTCGCATATATGTGCTTACTTATTTTTTATGACTACTATTGAGTACAATTATATAAAGAAAAAATAGTTACTGACAGATACAATTTCAATTGGTCAGTCTTACTTTCTTATCCTCAAAGATAATGCCCTCTAAGTAAAAAAAAGTCACAATAATAACATTGTGATTATTTATATTCAGAGCATTTTGATTTATTTAAAATTCCATCTGAATATCAAAGTTATTTCATTTCCTTTCAGTCATCTGTAGTTATAACAAAGAAAACACAGTCAAAACAATTTTCCAAGTTCTGATTAGAGAAACTAATTCAAAATCTTTTAATGAGGGTAGAGTGTAGAATTTTACAAAACATGGTACATAAAAATAATTTTTCTTTTGGTAAATTGAAAATATGCATCAATGAACAACCAAATTGAAGATAACATGTAAATGAATATAAAGATTTATTAAATGTTAAAGTAACTTTTTTATTTTTTCATAAAGACATATCTAACTAAATTTTTTTTCTAATAATTCACTTTTAGATCTGTGCCACAATTTATGATATAGTGGTTTTTTAACTGATTGTCAAACAACTAGAAATGCAAGAGTCCCCAGTTTCTCAAACAGGAGGATAAGTTTTTACTCGCTGTTCTTAACAACGTTTTGCAACACCCCATTCAATTGCCAACTTCTAATACAATTTAGTTGCTTTTTGTTGTATTTCAACACATGTTGGCCTAAACAATAAAGGGAATTCATTATGTCATGTACATCGTGCATTACAACATGTAGTATCATGTAGTTCAGAAGTAGGACAAGCCACAGATTTGGATAATAAAATAGCTCAAGAATATCATCAGAATTCCAGGTTCTTTTAATCTCTGTTGTCAGCCATATACAATATCATTCAGATATAAGTTTCCTGCCCTTGTGATCATAAAATGGCTCTCAGAATCAATGATGAAAAACATTTCTTTCATAGGAGAAAATAAATGTATTCTCCATTTCTCTTTCTCTGTAGATCTGTCTAGACCTATGTAAACATGAAGGAACTACAAAAAGTTTATAGAAAGACTCATATTATGTTTTAATTCCACTTTTCTATGAGCTTTCTGAAGTATCTTAGTATGGAGAAGTTTAGGCAGATTTCTATCTGTAGCCTGATATACATTAAGGAAGACATATCATATACATTCCTATGAAAGAGAGCTAGATGAGGTTGCGTATATACATACACACACTCATACCCTCATATAAGTCAGTGAGAGAGAGAAAGAAAGGTTGACTATCATCCATATTTATTACAAATCCAAGGCAATAATCTCCACACATTTCATTCACTTAAGCTTACTCATTCTTGAATTTATCTCTGACAAGGATAAATTAAATTACAATTGATTTTAGACTTTTTTTGACTTTAAATGGGCATTTGTGAATGTTTTACAAATCCATGTAAGGTATACCACACTTAAATTATTTTTGTACATAATTTTGTGCATAATTCACACTTAAATAGAATCAGACATCCTTATAATTTTGTGATTTACTCTGTCAACAGAAAGGATAGCTTTCATATTATTTTCTTAGATCTTTCTTTCATGAAAACAACATAAAAACATCAAATGAAATAGTTACTGTAGAGCTAGGGCTAGGGTCTTGAGCTCACAGACCCCTTCAGCCCATTCACAAATCCTTCACACACAGGTCTATGAGCTAGGTAACAGGAAAAGGCCCTTGGAGCCTTGATTGAGGAAAGAATAATCTTTACTCAGTACACACACATCTAAGAGGTAGGCAGTCCAAAAAGAAACTGAGCAGCAGCTGGCAAAGTCCAAAGAAAAAAACTTAGCAGCTGCCAGCAAAGTAAACATGCTGCATTTTTAGACATGAGCTCTCTGCTGACCATCAGTTCAGAACCATTGCTCCACACACTGAAAAACATACAAGAATAGCAACAAGCAAAAAAGACACACAGGTGCTCATGTGCACTAACTCCACCCCCACACAACTTGCTTACAAAGAATGCACTGCACCACCCCCAACCAGACCTGAGGTGAGAGGGCCTGACTAAACGGCTCTAACTTCCTCACAATTCACCCCTTCACCCCCTCACCATATAATCTATGCATTCAGAATCTTCTGCAATGTTCCCTTAGCAAGGATAAATGATCCTTATATTTATATAACCTATTGTCTGTTCAATATGCCTTAAGTCTTGTCCTTAAGGCTTCTCCTGTAGTTTTGTCCTTTCAACTATTAGCCACACATGTCCAGTTAGTAGTCATCATTGGTGTGATCTTCCATTAGGATCCTGTATTCATACTGATGTGATGCTCACTGCATATTCAGTAGACTAACACATTGATCACATGAACGTATGAATGTTCTCAGGTTACTCTGGTACAGTGCCTACAGCCAGAACACTAAGTGGGGGAAAGACAGAGGAGTTATTGGTATCAATAGGGAAAGTTCTCACTCCTCTGGTAAGATTCATGCCAGTTTGCCATCCTGAGAAAGGACGGTTGCAGAAATAGGTATCTTACCTGGTTTGGGGACCCACAAGGCCATACAAACAGAAAACCAGTAACTCTCTGACTTTGGCAGTGGTCCCATGAGATCCACCTGCCACAGTGTCAGGCACACTCTCACATGAGTTACCTGCCCATCAGGGGTGCCCGTCTGCTCATCAGGAGCACATCCGCCCATCAGGGGCATTTTTTCTTGGGTCGATGCAGCACCTGGCAAGCCACCGACCACCTGGCCTTGCAGCCAGCATGCTGCATTCTCCACTGTAGCCACCCAGCTATGTCAGCTGCTGGAGCTCTCTCCAGCCACCTTAACTTAGCCAGTGAATCAGCTTCAACATTGCCAATTCAACATGAGGCCTCTGGTCTTCACCTGCCCCCAAAAGATGAGCACCTTGGCCTGCTTCCTAATTGAAATGGAACATTTCATCTGCCTCTTCGGGAGCAATCAAAAAATACTTTAAATCCACTGAGCATACCTTGCTATCCATTTCTGGACATTTACTGAAATGCTGTTCAGGGTCCAATTGCTGCCACAAGGCACACAGAACCACATTTGGCTGCCGGTCAATTTTCTTCCTATCAACTCCTGCTGCAAGGAAATCAAGCCACATCTGCTTATGGCTAGTCTTGCTTGGTCCCCTTGGGATAAAATCGGGAGTATTTCTTGGGGGTTTGGTCTTAGCCACCTTTCGGACCCCTTTTGCCTGTCTTTTCTCCTCTACTTCACCCAAGCTGGCTATCATGGTTGTTACTTCATGTATAGGATGACCAATGTATGGGGCTAGTATGGCCATCAGAGACCCAAAGGACATTGACGGGGCATTCTGCAGCACTATGTCTCTCATGCTGCCTGTAAAATTTTTATCGTCTGGGCCATGAGTGTTCACATTAAACATGGACTGCCTCATCCGCAGCTCCTGAATTATTTGAACCAACTTAGCATACATTTGCCATTTATTAACAATTTTGGGCAGTTCTCCAACACTTTCCCACATGGTTCAGGCAGCTGCATTCACCCATTCCATTATGGAGTGATTACCTGGCTCTTGTGCATATCTGTGACTATTCTACAGCCACTGCCTCAGGGATGGGTGCATGGGAACATAGGCCAATTTTTCCATCTCCTCACCAGAGCATATCACACTATCCACCCCTAGGTCCCATAACTGCAACAGCTAAGCAGCAAGAGGCTCCCCCTGTTTCTGCCAGAACTGTCTCCCCAAGTCCACTAATTCAACCTAGGTATATGGGACATAGGTGGTTAATTGGGTCACCTGTGGATAGCCTACCTGTTGTCTGCCCGGTCCCATCAGCTGCTCACATTTCACTTTCTGATGCACAACAGGTCATGCCTGGAGATGAGTGGTCCTTCAACTCACCACTGGGTTTGTCATCTTCTCTGGTGTGAGAAGCAGGTGTGGCCAGTCACTGCATGTCATTCTCCAGGACAATCATCCGTGCTTTCAACAACTCTGCTTTCTGCTTCAAATCTTCCAGTCACTACATGTCATCTGCCAACAACTCTGCTTTCTGCTTCAAGTCTTGATCAACTTGCAGCATAGTGAGCAGTAGCCAGGCTCTGGTCAGCAGAAAAGTGGCCACTGGGCACCACATGCTCAAGGATAGCCACATTTCCTCCCCTTCCCAAAGGGTTCTCCTCTGCAGTGCCTGGTCTGTGCTGCCTTGCAGTATAGTGAACAGCAACCAGATCCCGGTCAACAAGAAAGTGGCCACAGGGCACAACATATTCAAAAGTAGCCATGTTTCCTCCTTCTCCCAAGGGCTTTTGTCTCCTCTACCTGCTCAAAATCCTGTCCTGCTGACTATACCAATTATAGAGCTAGGGCTAGGGTCTGGAGCTCACAGATCCCTCGAGCCCATTCACAAACCCTTCACATGCAGATCTATGAGGTAGGTAACAGAAAAAGGCCCTTGGAGCCTTGGTTGAAGAAAGAACAGTCTTTATTCAGAACACACACATCTAAGAGGTAGGAAGCCCAAAAAGAAACTGAGCAGCTGCTGGCAAGGTTCAAAGAAAAAACCTAGCAGCTGCCAGCAAAGTAAACATGCTCCATTTTTAGACATGAGCTCTCTGCCGACCAACAGTTCAGAGCTGCTCTTCCACACAGTGAAGAACACAGAAGAATAGCAACAAGCTAAAAAGATACATGGGCACACATGTGTACTAACTCCACCTCCACAACTTGTTTACAAAGAATGTGCTGCATCACCCCTAACCAGACCTGAGGTGAGGGGGCCTGACTAAACTACTCTAGTTTCCTCACAGTTACAAATAGAGATAGAGAAAACTACTGACAAAAACATGCATTTAGAAATTAGTGGTAAAATCCAAAACAAAATATTAGCAACTAAATTTAGCAGTACAAGAAAGAATAGTTCACCCTGACAGAGTGAGTTTCATTCTAGGAATGCATGGTGATTAAACTTTAAATAATAAATTATGTAACTTCCTAATATTAGATGAAAGCTTTAAAAAATATTATTTTGATAAAAAAGTCAAGCACCAATTTCAGCTACCTCCTCTTGTAAGACAAAAATATCAGTAACTCAAACCAAAACCTGATATTATGCTTAAAAAGGAGCAAATGAGACTTTCAAATATTCATGTTAAAGCCAGAAACCAGATATGGATGATTATTAGTACTGTTGTTTTCTTTCTTAAAAAAAAAAATGCATGAATAAAGAGGGTCTAGAAATAGATTCAATTACACATGGGATGTAGTATGTGGTCTCACAAATCCTTGAAAAAGATGAGTTATTTTACAAATGTTGTTGGAGAATATGGCAAATAAATTAAGAGAAAAAAGAATCACAGATCAATCCTATATTACTGTTCTTAGTAAAAACAATTCCAGACACTCACAATTTATAAAAGAAAGCAAAAAATATGCTATTGTAAAAAATATTTGTGAATTATTTTAATGTAATAAATATGGCTTAAAACAACATATTTAAATATTTTCAAGTCTATTCCAAAGAAAGAAACATAAAGGGAACTATTTTAAATTTACATGAGTATGAATAATAAAAACCTAACTGCATATTATATGATCTAAAAAAAGATTAAAAATCCAGAAACAATTGAAATTTGTAGTACCTAAATAAAATATGGATATTTGTTACTTAACACATTGACAATAACTATTGGTGCTGATAATTATGTTCTAATATGAGGAAATGTACTCTTTCCAAGTAAATTGATATTTTAGAGAATCACTGAAAAATGCATACTTGTGACAGAGAAAATGTACTCTTCAAAGTCTTTAAAGGGCTTTTTATTACAGATAAGCTCACTCATATGGAAAAAGAATTTTTAAAAATCTGTATACATAGCTGCAATATATAAAGATATAGATGTATGACAGTACTTCAAAAAGTTCATGGGAAGATTTGTATTATCTTTCAATTATATTTTTCCATGAACTTTAAAAATTACCCTTGTATACATATGTATTTTGATGCAAATGTATTGACCTCAAGATATTCACATTTTTTAGTATATTCGTTTAATGAACAGGAGATAAAATGGTGTCTAAGGGCCCCAAATGGTAACAAATGAGTCCTGTAGGATTCCCCGTCACAATCGCCCAACATGTGAAAGGCCATCTTAGTCAGAGGAATCCCTGACCTGTGTGGGTTACTGAGTGCTCACTGCTATAGGATTGCCAATCACACTAGCCAGCCCAAACTTAAAGGAAAGACTTTTTATTTCAGAAGACATTAACTGGGAGGCAAAGGGTAAAGTCCCAACTGCCTCCCTGATCAACTGAGGGCTGAAGTTTATATAGGTAAATGTATCGGGTGAAACAGGATGCTTTGAGAGATGGATCAGATGAGATGGGATGAGAGAAGAATACAGGATGTAGATGTCTTCAAGTATGATGGACAGCTGCTTCCTGTTTTGCAAGACAGGATGCTTTGAGAAATGTATGAGATGAAACAGAATGTCTACTTTCGAAACATTCTTAGTTAATAATTAAGAATGATCTATAAAAGGAAAACAAAGTTCTGTAGTGTGTGCACAAGTGTGTGTGGGGGGGGTTCTATGTTTACACAAATAGCTAGTGAGAGGAAGAATAATCATTGCCAATTGTGTAACTTTATTATTAGGAAAACATTTCAACCACTCTCCAGCTTGAATAATTTTCTTTAGGATTTCTTGCAGTGTGAGAAATCTGAAATTCTATTAATCTGATAGTCCTCTTAAAATTTACTTTTATAAACTTTTTAAAAGGGATTTTTCTTTATTTTTTTATTTTTTATTTTTTTGAAATACCATATCTAGATTCTCATTTGTAAATATACCAGCCAGAATTATGCCAGAGACACAAACACACCAGTCATTTGAACAGAGAGAATTCAAAATAATTAATACTTAGTAAATGATGGTTAACTAGTAAAACGAGTAAAAGACATCTCTAAGGGCTCTAAAAGTGGCAAGTTCAAAACAGTAGTTAGTACTTTGAGGAGGAAGGAGAGTGAATAATGAAGGAAACTAAGGCCTTAGAGTTCTACGTCACTACTCCACCACTTCGAAGAGAACTTGCTTACCAAAAGCAGAAGCAGCCCCCTCGTTGTGGAGGAATTTGCCATGAGGCGTGAAGTGGAGCTGGTTAGTTGAAGTGCCCTACCCTTGGTAGGGGGTGCAGGCTAGCAGGAGTTGGTCCATAGCATTACAGAATGGACTTGACAGAGAAGTGGCCGGCACTAAGAGGGTTGGAGAGTCAGTATTTTATTACTCCAGCAGGCACAGATGGGCTAGTATCCAAGAGCTGAGCCCCAAGTTTAGGTCGTACAGGGTTTATATAGGTGGACTCTTCTGGGTTCTTTAAGTTTCATTTTCTCGGCATTCATGTGGCTACTGCAGTAGCTATTGTGATAAGCAAACATGGTTACAGAAGCAAGAGTGCAAGCAGTTGGTTAACAGTAAGGCTGATGCAATAAGCACATACTATTTTAAAGGCAGAACAAGCTACTGAAAGAATTAATTTTGAATTTTCCAAGCAGTCAAAGTAATGAAATAGTAAGAGTGAAGCTGTAGCTTCTGTGGAATCAGTTGGCCGATGGGGAGAGCATGGTATGAGAATGTGGATGAAGCTGGTCCACGCTGATCTCTGAAAGGAGTGGCATGAGGCCTTCTGCACGCTCATCCACTGCCTCCCACGCTAGATAGAAATGAAAAAAGACTGGAAAACAGAATTATCCATAGCCCTATATCCTCGCATTTTCCCTTCTGCCATCACTATTGGCAAACCTATAGGTGGCACAAAGCAGAGATGTTACCTGGCCCAGTTCCAACATCAGGAAGGGTGGGTGAGGGGCTGAGAAACAATGGATTGGTAACTAGTGCAGTGTTCTGTAGGGTGATTTGTTTTTGCTTTTGTTTTTGGTTTTGTTTTTTATATATTGAACTTTAAAATAAGTTTTTGTTTTTCTTTCTTTCTTTTCTTTCTTTTTTTTTCTGGCTTTCACAATATTCGATGTAAAGTTGCCTATCATTTTTGTTCCTGAGATGTGAAGTGTATTTTTCTTTGTCTGCTTTTAGCACTTTTTTCAGTAATTGTTTCCTAGTGATTTCAGTATGTTGTACATACAGGTGTTTTTCTTTGTGTGGATCTTTTTTGAAGTGAGTTGACCTTCTTGATTCTATGGTTTGATGTCTTTAATTAAATTTAGAAAATTCTAAGCTATTACCACTTCAGTTATTTATTCTGCCTCATTTACTTTTTCCTCTCCTGTAATTCAAGTTGCAGCATATTAGAGGTTTGACCTTGTCCATCTTGTCTTCTTTTTCTTTACTCTAATTTTTAATCATTTTTTCTTACAAACTATAATTCATTTTTCTTAATTTTTATGAATTTTTAGTTTATGGTTCTTTCCCTTATTCCCTATACTTTTAATATGGTTTGATAGCTTTAGATTTTCTGTTTTAAAAGTTTTTAAAGTTTAGAATGACCCTTTGTTATTTTTTATAGAATAGATTTTGTTGAAATTCTCAGTTTTTTTCATCCATATATTTTACTTTTCTTCTAGCTTCTTTTACATATTTAAATTCCTTGCTTGCTGATTTTATCTGAGTCTTCTGCTACCTCTGTTCCTTTTAATTTTGGAACACTTGATCCTGCTTCTTCATATATTTTCTATTTTTTTATGTTTTCTGGATATTATGTTTAGAAGACATATAGATATAGTGTGAATATTATTTTCCAACAGAGAGAGAATTCTCTTTCTTCTGTCAGCTAAGATGAAGTCTTATTATTTTTGTTGTATTAAGGGGTTGACCTGAGTCAATGCCATGTTATCAGTGCAGTTAATTTCAATATGTTGAGGACAAGATATGTTTTGTATAATCTTAGTCCTCCATCTTGTAAGATTTGAGGCTGTAAGCATGACAAGAAAGAGATTTTTCTCTGCTTTTTAGTGCAGCTTCCACTCCACTTTCAGGCAGTGCACTTCAGGCACTGAAGAAAAAAAAATACTTTAGAGAATAATTGTCAGGTGTATAAACTACTTGTGATTTGGGGTTTTCTAGAGATTGCAATCTATTATGCTAGCCAGTTGAGTCACTGAAATCCCTAGTGGTTTCTCCTTTCTCTCAAAGAATCCCTCTGTCTTTGGCAGCACAGACTTCTCTGATGCAGCAAATACTTTCAGTAGCCAACGATCTCTGATCACCTATGTAGGGCCTGACTTTCCATGAACATTATTTCTTTAGACTTCTTGCATCTATGGCTTTCCAATAATTTAATAATGCATTTTTTTTGTTTATCTAGGATTTTCTAGTACTTATGATAGGAGCAGTGGCCTATGGTTCTGAAAACAGAACTCCAAATAATTCTTAATTAATGTCAGAGCAAAAATTGCACTGGGCAATGTTAAACAGGCAAGGAACAGTTTACTGAAGGCTAATGCAAAAGGGGAGACAGGCTAGAACTCAGTTGGAAATCAACTTTGCCAAAATAAAAACAAAGGGAAGGAGAGGGTTTTATAAAGGACCCCTGTTTGTCTCCTACTCTCCTACAGATGCAGGGAGATAGCAGCACTACCTTCCCTGATTACCTTTCAAAGGGATTGTAGGGATGCAGGTCATATCAATTTCATCTTTCAGTTCCTTTAGCTTCGTTGTTCTTTCTATGACACCCTTTAGATGCTACACTAGGGAGTTATACATTCATCTGAAGCAAGGCAAACAGTTGAGACAGTTACTGTAAAGCTAGGCTAAATTAAAATGAAGATTAAAGCTTTTCTGTTGATGCTCATGATACCATTATGTTAAACACTAATCCCAAAAACTTAAGAAATATCATAGTCACGAAACATCCAAAGGTTGATCACGTTAACATACTTTTCACAATGCTTACTTTTGGGTCACTTCTATTTTTTGTCCTCAAGAGCCTTTATAAACCCCTGCTACCCTCCAAATGTTGCAGAGCCCAGCTGCACAAGCATTTGAATCGCCATCTTCCCAATCCTTCTTGTTATGTAAATTACCCACTAATAAGCTCTATTAAAGTGTATGGAGGTGCCTGCTTTGTTTTCCAGACTCTAAGTTCCTTTCCAGTTCAAAGACTATATTACCTTAGCTGTGATCTCAGACAGGGATATCTTCCAAGTCATTGAGAAAGAATGAAACTGCAAAGAAAAAAGATAACATCTCAAAGGGGCAGAGAAAGAAGAATTTGTAATTACATATTTTCTAATGATTATATTCTAAAAAGGAAGGTGAAGATAGAGAAAGAAGCCTCTCTAAAGTATTGTCAAGCTGAGAGTAATGTTAAGGCCATCTTGGCCAGTCCCACCTTTTGTTCAAGGGAAACTTGGTTTCCTTTTGAACAACTTAGGAAATTTAGTCCATGTGTGTCATTTCAGCAGATATTAGTTGTTGAAGCACTCATTGAATCATCTGTTGAGAACTGACTTTGTAAGATATTTGCTGGATGGTGCAAGCAATCAGGCATTTAATTACAGAGATTTCTATGAAAAAACAAAACAAAAGTAAGAATATTTGTGGAGCAGACTATAAACTTAGTTTCTTAGGTCAGAGGGTAACCTATTAAGATTTCTAGATGTTGGGAAACATCTCAATATGTCTTTAGAAAGTTGACTATGCATGGCAATGGCAATTCAGATAGTTATTTCGGCAAAGCCAACATGAGTTGAAAAAATATCCAGTCTGTCTCTAATAAACTTTTTCAGCCTTAAATAGTTGTTTTGGGGGGTCTCTGAACCCCTCAAGAGTTCAGACTGGGGTAGAATGCCTACAGCTCAAGTAACTTTAGGGAGACAAGGGTCTAGAGTAGGTAGGGAAAGTTATGATAGGGGTGGATATAGGGTTGGAGAAGGTAGGGGTTTTGAAAGGATGAAGTTCAAATGATTTAAAGAAACTGATGGGTAAGAGGAGAAACGTGGAGCAGAATTGTTGGGAATGGAGCTTAGATGAGCTAGTTCTGGGAGATCTCAACTATCCCAAAGGGGCCATTGAAGTTGAAATTTTTCTTATTAAAATCATGCCAGTGAAAAAGGAAGTGGACAGAGTTAGCACCGTAGTAATGGAGCACATAGAGAAAACCTCAGAGGAAGAGAATCAAAAAACCAAGAAATTCCCATGGCAAAGGGAGGGGCAAAAGTAATAGACAAAATTTCAAATGAGATCTCATCAAATGAAGGTAATCCAAAGGAGATTTTAGCAAAGAAAGAGATTCCAAACTAGGTCTCAACAAAGAAAGATTACTCTAAAAACCAACTAAAGGAAGTTTAACTAAGTGATATCTCAGTCCCAATCAACAGGTTGCTCTTAGAGAATCAAAGTCACAATACACATCTGTGTGATATAATGAATAGAAATGTGTATTGGAGCACTACATGCCAAAGCCATGGTAATGGTTGCTTAAGAAAAAAAAAATAAAGAAAATAAAGACTCTTAAGTTTTAACTTAATTTTTGTTAATAATATAAATAACATAAATGTAGCAAAAATGAAAACATGTAAACATGCCAATTTTGAATGGAGTGTACATTATGATGTGTGTGCTGTATTTTTCTGTTACTACTTGTGGTTGAAAAAAAGCATTTTTGAAAATAGATGAAAAAAAAAGAAAGAAATGAGTCAACTATGTTTTCATGATACTCGATATGGCTATTCTATATCGTTACTCTCACTTAAGAGAGAACCTAGGTAATAAAAAATCTTTAATAACTAAGTAATTCTGTAATGTAATATAAGCTCCATTAAAGTAGAAAATTTTGCCTGTTTTTTTTGTTTCAGATAGAACAGTATCAGGTACATGGTGCCAAGTAGTTGACTTTTATGGTTGATTGAATAAATAAATGCATTAATAAAGGTAGTGTTCTAGGAAATTGTGATGTACTATATTAGTTTTCACCTAACTTGCCTGGTGTGTAATTCTATTCCTCTGAATTCCTCATATTTTGATATGACCCCATATAAAAAGTTTGTTCTCTTTGTCTTCATGAGTAATGGTATAGAACAGGGTTCATAAAATTACTGCACATCAGCTAAAATGCAGCCTGCCACCTGTTGTTTTATGAACCATGAGCCACACAAAATAGGTTTGAAATTACAAATAGCTGGAAAAATCAAAAGAAGAATAATATTTTGTGACATGTGAAAGGTAGATAAGATCCAATTTTTGTATCCACAAATAAAATTTTATTGGAGTACATCCATGCTCATTTGATTACACACTGTCTATACTGTTTTGCACTAAATAGGTTGAATAGTTGTGACAAGAACATATGGCCCCCCAAATTTAAAATATTTACTATCTGGCTCTTATGATCTTAATGTTTGTGTCCCCCTCCCAATTTATGTATTGAAATCCTACCCCTAAAGTGGCAGTGTTAGGAGGTAGGGATTTTGTGAGGTGATTAGATGGTTAGGGCAGAGCACTCATAAAAAGGATCAGTGCTCTTATAAAAGAGGCTCCTGAGAGATCCCTACCCTTTTCACCATGTGAAATTAGAGTGAAAAGACAGCTGATCTATGAACCAGGAAGTGGGTCCTCATCGGACAACGAATCTGCCAGCTCTTTGATTTTGGACTTCCCAGTCTCCAGAATAAGAAATAATTTTTTCTTGTTTATAAGCCAACCGGTATATTGTATTTTGTTATGGCAACATAAAAGGATAAGACACTGACACTTGACAGAAAAAGATTGCCTACTCTTGGCATAGCAACATTAAAAAAAAACATACCCTTGGTAAGCTTTGCTTTCTTTGATTTACCATCCAATATTAACTCAAATTTCCCCCTTCACATATATAACAAATAGTCATCGCATTTTGTTACGTGCATCTAGGTATATAATTATGCTGGCATGCGTGTAATTGTCTCCGTGTTCTCTCTGATAATATTGGGAGGTCAGATAATTTGTTTTATTTGTAAATTCCCTTGATAGCTAATAGAGAGCAGCCCACATAGTAGGAGATGTAAATATGAATTAATGGACAGATAAATATGCACCTTTTAATTTACTCCTAATGAGGGTCTCTGAGAATTGTCCACATGTTAGTCACCTAGAGAAAGACATTTTTTCTGACAGTTTTTTATATATTCAGGTTCAACTCTATGACAGATGACTAATTGTTTATTATAAATTATGTGTTAAAGTTGTTGCATGAAAATTGTATTTCTAAATATCTCACTCACACATGAATTGCTAAAGGGAAAAACACCTTCTATTTTTACATTACATGTTTGAGTGGGTGATGCAGAAGTATAATATTCAGAGTTCTGTGTTTATTAAAATTCTCATTCTAAAATGCAAATAAGAAGAGTTTCAGAGATTTTAAGGAAGTTAATCAGAGCCGACAGAGTGTAGGAATCATTATAGGAATTCATTAAATGTTAGTTATTTTTATATGTTTAAGTAAAGCAAGGCTTTAAGATTTCCTTTCTATATACTGTAGATACTATTCACACTTCAAAGTCAAAACGCATAGGATTTTATTTCATTATCAGAAGTGATAAAGTTTTATTTAAAAATAACTTTTTAAAATAAGTTTTTAACAAATTCCAAAAAAAATTAGAAAATGTGTGTAGACACAGATTGTCTTTTAAGACCAAGAATGATGCCATATTTTGTTTGAAATTGCTACTCAGCCACAAATAGTTCAGATGCCATATCTTCTTTCTAAATTATGGATCCCAGATAAAAATCAATGCTGACATTATTTTGGCCATAGCTTCTCAAGTATGAATTAAAAGAAAAAAAAAAAAACTTCTTAATTCATAAAAAGGTAAATAAAATCTACTAACCTATACATTTTCAGGACTCTCTCCTCAGAATTATAACATAAAAAAATATTAAAATGTATTGTTTTCTAATGACATTTTATTTAATATCTTTTCTTTTAAACAGATGTTTAAAAAGTAGCATGACTGGCATTTGGAAATAAGCTTTTTTTTTTTTTTTTTTCCATTTCTGAACTTGTAACAATCACTTAGCCATAGGCTAAGATTACTCCATATGTTTGATCAAATGTGAAAGAAATTATCTTCAAAAATAAAAAAAGACATGCAGACAAATTAAGTTTATTTTTAACACTTGCTCAATTCTTGAAAACTTCAGTGGGTGAAGTTGTATATATTAAAAAAATAGGAATGGGTATGTGTTCATAGAATGTATTAAATTTTTTTATGTCAAAGATGAAATCATAAATATTTGACAGGTAAAAAGCTAATTAGTTCTAGAAAGCTATAAGAAAATGAGTAAAATTTGGGATAAATCTTGGCTCTTGACAAATATGTTTGAATTAAAAGAGAGTTTGAATTAGAAAATTTTAAAAAATTAAAAAGTGTTTGAATTGGAAAATTAGACGGGAAATATCTTAATAGATTACTTTAGGACGAGCAGAAAAAAGGGCACACTAGCGTCCTTCAGAAGGTGTGCAGTTTATATATCAACCAAGCATACTTGTATACATAGCAAATTATGCTTTTCAAGAATGGGGATTTAGTATAGGGATTTCGTTACATGGTTGTTGGAGGGTTGAACTACCAAAATTTTAACACTGAGGTAACCCGGATTAAAGAACACCAGGAAACTGTAACCACTGTTTGGTACGGGAACATAAGAAGAAGAAATGGTGTTCAGAAGAGAGAAACTGTGATGTGGAGAGGGGGTGGAAGGGTAAGGGATGAGTGTGAGCTGAGAGACCCTATTGATGGTGTCTGACCAGCTTTCAGCTGATATATCTCACCAAGTGTACTGAAATTGAAGCTGGCCTGGGAATGCTGAAGGACATTGGAGGCTGGAGCCACCTGTCAATGCTAGAGCCACTTGCTTTTGCTGATCCAGGGAATGGTTATAGAGCAAAAGGCCACTGAGCAAGACATCTTACCCTACAGAAAATTGAAAATATGACAAAGATAGTACCTGAGGTGATTTTCAGTGACATTCGATTAGTTTATTGTCAATAACTCATTTTCTCTCCAAGTTACTGTCTGTTCACTCATAATGAAGATACATGATTCCCCTCCGTAAAAACACTGTGAGCCAAACCATCACTTAAGTTGGAGTTCCATAGCTATTTTACCCTCTTTGCTTTTCACCTCGTGTGCAGACAAAACTAAAATCTGATTGTGTAAATCTCTGCATTTCTACCAGGGTCTTTGGCTTTCTATAGACATCATATTAATGATTAAGAAGGCATATATACGTACATACACCCACTTGTATAATGATGTCTGTATTCATTTTCTTAAGGGTGTACTATTTATTATTATGTACTCAATTTTGGATCTACAGTACACCAGGGACAATGATATTCCAGAGAATGTTAATGGCTTGCATTTAGAAGTCTCAGTGAAGCACATACAAAATACAAGTAAAGAGGGAGCTCCCATTCCAAACGTCTCTGAGAGGGCTCCTGTGTGTTATTTATTCTGGAAATGACATAAAATACTGCACACTCATGAGATATCCCATGGCAATACTTAAAATAACTTAAGTGAGAGACTGAAATATTCCTTTTTAAAAACTTGTTTTAAAATAACTTGGGGCAGATTGAAAACTAGGTATGTGAATAATTATTCTAAAGTCTTTAGATGTTATTTGACCTCACTTTTGCATTTTATTTCATAGATGCATTTATCAGTTATGAGACATTTATTACTTTTGATTGCATTTGATTATTGTGCTATGGATTTTGCTCTTTTGGTTTATGCCAATATCATTTATGTATAAAGCTGGAATTCTTCTTTTTCTTTTTCTTTCCTTCTTTGACTTTTTATTTTATTTTATTTTGTTAATATACAATGTGGTTGATTATTGTGGCCCATTACCGAAACCTCCCTCCCTGCTCCCTCTCCCCCCTCCCTCCCAACAATGTCCTTTCTGTTTGCTTGTCTTATCACTTTCAAGGAATTGTAATTGTTGTGTCTTTTTCCCTCTTCCCCAGTTTATTTATGTATTTATTTATTTATTTTTAGCTCCCACAAATAAGTGAGAACATGTGATATTTCTCTTTCTGTGCCTGACTCGTTTCACTTAATATAATTCTCTCTAGGTCCATCCATGTTTTTGCAAATGGCAGTATTTCATTCTTTTTTATAGCAGAGTGGTTCTAAGCAATATGTCAATAGATTTAAAAAAAGCAAAAGTTTAAATTTTTGGAATGACTGTGATTATTTGATAGTAGAAGTGATAGATTCTAACCAAAAAAATCACTATATATTTACGATTTTTCTCTAATGTAACATTATTTAAGGTAGGGATCTATTTTGTAGTGCAATAGAACTTTGAAAATATTATCAATATGTTTGTTGGAGAGTGTGCTTGGATTTTGCCATGCATCTACAATCTAACCTGGTGATCTAGGGTGCTTCTTTTTGGTTGACTACCAGAGTAAATCTTACTGTACTCATCTTGTCTGCCGAATAACCTAAGTGCTGTGTGAAATCATATTGGGCCAAACAAGGGCCTTAGAGGAAAGAAGTTTTTAAGTGATTTATATTTGGAAAAACTGCACCTGAGCCAATGAATGTGTTAGGAAATAGTGTATACGATATATTCAATCTGGCTTGGACCACTATTCTTGAACTCAATGGAATCTATGGTGTGAGTGATTATAAGATACTTAGTCAAAATTATTGCTGAATTCTTAAAAGGGCAATAAGTGATGTTTCCTTTTCTTCCTGAATACAAACAAATTATAAAACGGTCTCATAAATATCAGTATATTATCTTCTTGAATCAAAAGCAGCACAGGATCACAGTCTGGATTTCTGAACAAATCAGACTAATTAAATTTACTTCCAATTCTTGACTTTGAATGATATGCTGCAGGGAGTGTTGAATTCAGTAAAGCAGACATATCAAGACTTACTAACTCACACTCATCCCACCACATTATTTGAGATGGAGAGAAACAGCTACCAGATACAAGTGTAGTAGGCTGACTTTGCTGCAGACATCCACCTACATCAACTTAACACATAAAAATGAGATAGTGAAGATGTCTAGCATTTTGAGGGCAACATGATTTACAAAGTTAGAAAAAGATAGTCCAGATATGACCAGTGCATGCTATCTGCCACTAAGGTCTCATATTTCATGTCTATTCCATTAGAAAAATCTGAAAACGAGGCATAGAGAAAGAAGACAAAAGCTTTACAAGTCTAGAATCTCTATAAAAGGAGCAAGAGGTCTGGCCTCATCATTGACTATAATTAACAAAAAAATGTATTCAGTATTTCTATCTAGTATCCAAAGGGTCTGGTCTACGACAAAAAAATTCTGTTGCTGATGTTTTCTATTTATATATGGGTTATCTGCTTCATTTTTTTTTTCCTTTTTGTCTTTTTCCGTGTCCGGCAATGGATCGCAACCCTCAGTGTCGCGCCCGTACCGGACCGGGACCGGCAACGGGATCACAAACCTTGGTGTTGCTCCCGCGCCTCGCTCAGCCAGTGAGCAGGAACCGGTCTGTATGTGGGATCCGAACCCTCGGCGGGAGCGCCGCCGTGCTTCCCAAGCGGCGCACTATAGCAGTGCGCCACCGGCCGGCCCTTATCTGCTTCTGATATCTCAGAAAACCTTTAAAAGTTTAAGTTTCTCATGTTTGGAGTAACGGAATTTCACCAGGATATGTTTTTTTAATGACAACAACATCTTGGCTTTGAAAATAATTTCTCTTCAACTAAGTAAACAAATCTTTCAAAGTGTTCTCCAGTGGTAGAATGAAAACAGTCCATTCATTTTGGGAAATTGCAGCAGAATGTAGAATTGACCTTTAATCACATTCCTGGACATGATTTCTTCTGATATTTTATTCAAGCAAAAATGTGTTATACATAAGCCCTAAATGATCATTTGGTGATGATGAAGCAAGCTGCTCATAGAACTAATAATGATTGAATAGTATCAAGCCTATTTTTTTAAGTATTACATACTGATCTATAGCACATGGTTGATTGCATGCGGAAGAGATTATATAAACATACTCTAAAGCAATTTTCATTTCATTATAACAACCTGAAAGTGGTGACGTATGGGAGATGGCACATAGCGGCCCACAGAGGCACTGGAAAGTATCTCTTCTCAACTCACATTTAGAGACGGCATTCTGGCAGGCGAAAACCGCCATGGAGTATTTTCATCATAAAAGCTGACAAACACTACAAATCAAGGTTTCTTTCTATTCCTACAGGGAGAGAACTATTTTAAAACACTTACCAGCATACCACCATTTAAAATACAGATAGAAAATTCAGAACCTGTAATTAAAAAGACTTGTGTTGTTCAAAAGAGTACACTGTTTTGACTTTTTCTTGTGATATAAGCAGACAAAAAGTATTCAAACCTGTTGTTTAGCCCAAGAATGATTTTAACTCCACTGACATTTACACATACCACATATTTCTTCTTTAAGAGCCAGCATAGAGGCAGAAGAGTTGAATTTTCTCACAAATTTTCAAAAAAATATTTCTTCATTCACATTTATATATGCCTGTTTTTAACCTTCAGGATGAATAATAAACTGTATCTCCCAGTGAACCAAGTCACTGTTCAGCTAATATAATCTTTGCTTAAGATCAAAGAAGCACTGATCGTTTTACAGATTTTATTTTATTACTGTCAGTTGGGTCATATATTTTTCTGAAGTGAAAGAAAAAAAATTGAAATATTTTGAATGATAATGTTCTGGAAAGTAACAATTCACTGTTGAAAACTACAGTGAGATTGCTGACAAAAGATCAAGTTTGGGTCAATGAACAACAGTTTGTTTTCTCTTCCCTGAAATTATTCTTTTGTACTGTGTATAAATGTGAAAAGGTAAAAAACTTTATTTTTTCCTTCTATTAAGGAAACAAACATCTCTTTCAGCATCTTCTGGGCATCTAATACTTATTATAGAATAGGAGTAATTTTAAGGTAAATTGCAGAGATGATTTATTTTAAATACAGAGAGATTTAGAAATAAAATATTTTACAGTTAATTAGTGGTCTCTGACTAGAATTGGGTGAAATGTCACAGTTATTATTTGAAGTTATCGAACAGTTGAAAATACACACATACATTTTACCATAAAATTATATGTTTTAAAGGCCTTCTTTTAGATATTAAGCAAAAAAAAAAAAATCTGTATTTTTCTCATGGAAACTGTCTCAGACATTCCTAATGATTTAGAGTTTTTGAAAATTTCTATAAAGACGGAACATTTTTAGGATTGTGTTTTGTAACTATAGGTGGAAAAAAATTGCAGCCCTGATTTTTCCATAAGGACTCTTAACAGGGGGTGATAGTTAATCTGCATGATGCTATAACAGAGAGATGCTAAGTTTGGAGTGGTCATGTAAGAAAAAACTGTATAACTAGGACAAGAATAACACAAACTATATTTATTGATGGCTGCAAAATGTACAACTGTCAAACTTAGGAATTGTTTTCACCTATTAAGACAGGTGGCATAAACTTCTGTGAGAAAATGAAAGAGCTCTCTTAATAAATCAAACGGATATTTAGGAAATCTAAAGCTATTAGTTTGGATATATAGAAGTAAAGTAAAATTACACACTATCAATTCCTCAAGGTTATGATCAAGCAATCAAGAAAAACTAAGCATAAAAGACAAAAGTAAAAATGAAATAATAGTAAACTGACCAGGGAATAGGCAACTGAGAAACATTATAGAAATTAATGATTACAAAATAGTAAAAACCTGAATGAAAATGCTTAGAGAGTGGCAAAAATATATTCCACTCATAAATTAAGTAACCTAAGAATATATTGCAGAAAAATGATATAATTTCTGTATTCCAAACTAAAATTTAATAAAGAGCTAAAATGTAGAACAGTTTCTACTGAGAAACAAAAATCTGGAAAAAAAAAAAAAAAAAGGAAATATGAGAAAAAAACACAATAGAGTTATACGGAGAAATTTAAGAGGTCCAACATCATAAGGAAAATATGGGAAGAAATAATTGGCTAAATAAGAACCAATAACTGAAGAGAAATAACCCAAACGAATAAGATCATGAAATTTTTGACTGAGAAATACTAAGACAATGTCAAAAATGACTCAGCTTCAGACAGATGACTAATCAATTTTATTTTATAATTCCAAATACAAATAGAATATTAAGAATAAAAAGCAATGTACACCACAAAGAGAACTAGAGTAGCATAATCAATAGTAAACGGTAAAAAATAGTGATGCATCACTTTTAAAGTTTTGAGTGCAAGTATTTTAAATGTGTATTTACACATCTAAACAATCCATCTAAACAATCAATCTAGGGTGCAAAAGGCAGAGTTAAGCAAGTAAGCATGCTGCACATTTATTTCACAGCTACCCATTTTTAAGAACCTGCTTAAGAATTTAATTCAGAAGAACATGGGAGTTATCTCAGAGAGAGGAGGTTGTGATATCCAGCTAATGATACTTTGAAACCAGTGAAATGAAGAAGAGGGTCAACAGGAAGACAGCTGTGTAAGGAACTATCGAGGATCGAGTCCCTGTTGGAGAAGAAAAAGGTCTTCCAGAGCGGAGATCTTTAGGGAACAAGAAAGGAAAATGCCCACTCAACAGAAAAGGCATTTTGATTGACAGCATTCAAAGACACTGAGGATATAATCAAGGGAAGCATTTCAAAGATTAAATAAGGTAAAGAGAAACTCCTGGGAAAAGTAAGAAACAAATACAACCACCAAAACCCTCTAATATTAAATAAATATCTCAAATATGAAGCAAATGAATTGTAGCTGGCAGGATTTTAAGCAAGTGGTGAAAAATTTTAATATAAATGCACATGCTAAGAACAATTTCATTTGCGTGCCTAAAAAACATGGCATTAGATCCATTAAAAGTAATGCAATGATAGCACATACTCAGCCCAGAATAAACCATGTTCATGTAGTAGTTGCAATATAAATCGTGTTTTAAGGTTTATGACCAATGCACAGGAAAATTTCTTTATGGATTTATGATATAAGTGAATGTGAAAGACAGTGATAATGTAAATATGAATATCTTTTACCTCAATTAAGATAGGGAAGTAGGATGAGAAAACTAGAAGTCGTTATGTGAGATGAATACATCTTAAAATGTGGGGAGTCCCAAGGCATGTAACAGATTCAATTGAACTAAAAAAGATGTTAAATATATTATTTAAATTTATAAACGTAATAAATTGATAATCGGGACTTTTTATCTTTTCAAATATATTTATTATATTAAAATTTGTAAGATGTTAGGTGCCAAGTGATAGAGTAGTAAATAAGGTGTCTAAATCTGACAAATCAATAACAATATCAAAAAAAGCATTTTAGAATTATTCCAATAGCTACAAGGAGAAATAAAAGTATTTAAAAGAGGAGAGTAGGACTGGAGAAAAAATGAGAAGAGACAGAAGAACATCGCTTTATTTAAAAGCTAATCTACACTATTTGCTATGTTTTATTTATATGCATTGCTCTGATACATTGAAAAAATAGAAATAACACAAAAAAGAAAAAAAGACTATTAGATTTTTTTCATCAATCCTTGTGAAATACTGTCTAGGTGAGAACAGATATGTATATTTGCTTATACTATGTAAAATGCTATTGTATCCTGACTTTATTTACTTAATACTTGAAGTAATTAAAAGTGCTGATTATATTTCTTGAGATTAATTACAATTCTTAGTCTGCTTTAAAATTTCTTCTGTAATTTTGACTTTCTCACCCTTCCTTCAAGAGCCATCCTAATAATAGTTGACACTATTACAGATATTTTTGCCTCAAAATCTAAAACTTTTACTGTAGCCATCTGAAGTGATATCTTTATTTACATACTAACCTTCTTCATTGTTTCTCCTCCACTTAATTAATAATTAAAAGGTCAAATAAAAAAATTCCAGTCTCTTTTTGGTGGGTAGAACATCCTTTAACGATGAGGAAAATGCTTTCAAGACAGAGATTAAAAGCATTATATCTAACCAGAAATTGCAGACAGCTGTAATTTCAAATACTTGCTTTGTTATTGTTTACGGAGGTGAACAATGATTGAATGTGATACAGGAGTAAATGTTATCATAGCACATAAATTGTTTCTGGAACTTAATGTTAGCCTAGAAGAGCAAGTAAACTTCATGGAAAACTTAATACAAAAACAGGATCAGAAAATGGTACTTCTTAGTTGAATTTAAAATAATCTAATTAAGCCTTCTTGATGTGGGTTAGATATTGATTAGAGGAATATAGTTGCGTTTTATTTTATTTCTATTTAATATTTACTGTTGTTCTATTCTTAAGAATTTTGCATGAAGAGCTTTCCAGCTCGATTCTCCATGATAGTCTTTCTTAACTCCCTCCTCTCAAACGTGTTGAATTTTGAGCTAATTTACAAAGATTTTCTCCCAATAGCTGATTACCACATAAAATCAAGTCCCTAAAACTGTCCTACAGTACTTTCTGAATCTAAACACTCTGTTACTATAAATTTATCCCCACTAGTCTCATAATTAGCTCACTCATCAATTCATCTCCAGCTACAGCCACTAGAATCCTTCTGAAAATGATAGAATTACGCAATTGTGCTATAATCTTGGTGAAGAATCAAATGCTCTGATTCAATAAATACTGAAATAAAATAATATTGGGATAAATTGCTTTACCAGAGATATTACTGAATTTTAAATAATATATGATAAATTTTATGCTCACTCTTATTTAGAAAATAATTATGCACACACACACTCCACAAGTAATGTTACGTTTCTCAGTCAATAACAATCAAGAAGTATCTGAACCTGAGTAAGATTGTGTACAAATGTTTACACTGTTTTTATTTGTTAAGATTAAAGAATGCCAAATAGCAATATATAAATATCCTGTTATTAAGACTTCCTATTGAACTTTACTACTGTGGGCTTCTTCTCCAAATCTCATAACCCGAGTCTGACCATGAGGAAAACATCAGAAAAAAAAAAAACAAAATTTAAGAATATTCTAAAACATACTTTACTCCTCAAGCATAGCAAAGTCATTAAAATCAAGAAAATCTGAGAAACTTCCATTGCCAAGAAGAGCCTAAGGAGATATTACTACTAAAAGTAATGTGGTATTCTAGACGGGATTCTGGAATGGAAAAAGGAAATTAGGTAAAACTAAAAGCATCTAAATAAAAGATAAACATCAATTAATAATATTGTGTCACCATTGGTCCATTAATTGTGACAAATGTACCACAATTTGAGATATTAACAATAGGGAAAACTGGATGTGGGGTACATAGAAACTTTCCATACTATCTTTGTAACTCTCTGTGAATCTGAAACTATCCTGAAATTTTCTTTAAAAAATGAAATTAAACTAAAAATGCACAGTGAAAAGGTAAAAGCAAGAAAATTGAGTGGTAGGGATAGCAGAAAGACCTTCTAGTCAAAGCCTTTGAAAACTGACAGACTCCTTGTACAAGACAAACAGAAAAATGGAGTACCGTGTGATTTCAGGACATGACTCTCATGCTCCCTGTTCATCTACAACCCTTTGGTAAGAGAAGTATTGTATTGCTATGTTAAGAACCAAAAGTTCAGATGTAGTGCAAATGGGTTAAGACCCATGTGCAATAGTAAAGTCATTGAGATTCATATTATGACGCTACCATCGGCTAACTGTGCCAAGTCTTAGCGAATCACCTGACTGCTCCACTTGTTACTTTCCCCTATATAAAATGAGGATAATAATAGTACCTATCACTTTATTTCTTATGAGGATTAAGCAAGAGAGTTAAGGCAAAGTGCAAGAACAGTGATTAGCATATCATAAGTGCTCTGTATATGTTACATATCATTACTTGATCAAAAATATAGAGTAGTGATTCTGGTGAAATTACCTGCGTCTGCCCAATACATTAAACTGAATGGAATTTTAATGTGTGAACTATTCTGTACCTCAACAATAATAATATAGTTAAATATTGTTGTATTTCCTGGTGTTCTGCTGAGCACTAGCCTCATCAAACATAGTAGGTATAATAGAAAATAATTATGTGATCAAATACACTAATTTAAATTCATTATTCTAGGCCTTCTCAAAACCTAGAATAGGCTAAGGAGACATATTTACAGCATTTATCTATGTTCACCATACAGAACCCTGACAGAGATTGCAATTTATGTACAAATACAAATGTTAATGGAAAACAAAAGTTGCTACTCATTTCCAAATGTATTTGACTCTTTTACTGTGAGGTAACACATGACACTAGTGATCCTCAAAACAGTCTTCTGAACTTTTGAATCAAGATTCTGATTTTCAATCAAGATTTTGAATCAAGATTCTGACATTGGTATTTGTCAACACACAGATATGTAACATCGTAAACTCACCAACATAACCCTTTCCATTTTGTCATGCTTAGCTTAATTACACTCAATTTATTTCAATATAGGTCTTTTATAAAACTTATTTGCCCTAGAATCTAGAATAAACAATATGTAACATAGCATTAAAAATCTGCATCAATCACTTACAAAAGTGAGTTTAAGATAGTAGAGGTAACTGCATACTGCTATATATCTAAATTTTCTATAAACATTAGTTGGAAGATAAGGAAAAGAAAGAAGCAACACACGCACACCAACAACAACAAAATAAACAATGATGATGGGATTATTTTAAGGGGCACTTTAGCATTTGTGTCCCTGGCCCATGACAGTCATCCCTCATCTCAGAGAGATATAGGCTAGTCATTCCCAGTCACTCTGATTTCTTGCTATAAAAAATGCCAAGAACCCCTTTAAGTAGTATATTTTTGTCTATCTGTCTGGTGCATTACTTCCTAATTTTAAAATATTCTGGAATCTTTTGACAATTTGATGGCAGCTACTGCCTGTGTAATTATACAAGTATGCAACCACATTTAAAGTCATGCCTACAATTTCACGATTCATAGATTCCCAGAAACCTATCTATAGTTTTGGATCTTCAGGCCTATGCAATATAACAACACTAACTCAAGTGAAAACTAAAAAGGAAATATTGCTGAGTTTTGTTGCAGTAATCATAATTCAGCTTCAATAGAATAATATGCTTGAGAATAACCAAATTTTGAGCTGCATCTTACTATTCTCTTAACCACTAGATAGGGCACCATCAAGATAGTAAAAGTCAGTTATTGTCTTTTAGGTAGGTGAGAAATTATAAGTAACATTTACTTCCAGCAAAGTACTTTATGATCATTTCCTAATTTATATTTAGTCTGTGTCTTTCCTGATTTATTGTACTTGATTTTTTTCTTGAGTGTTTCATTATAAGCACTAAGGCCTTGTGTAAAAAATCAGAAAATTCTAGTATTCTTCTCTGATACTAGAATTAAGAAATATATATTTATGACATTGACTTTCTAGACTGCTGAAGGGGATTCTCTCAAAATTTTCATAAGATATAACATGATTTGACTTTGTCTTCTTAAGAAGATAAAAATCAAGGAAAGAGCCAATTGATTTTATAATAGAACAATGATGAAATCCTAAGGAGTAACTGGAGTTCAGATTGAAGAAAAATAACTTTAAGAAATACTCTCAATAATAATATTAAAGAGTGTTAAATTAAAATGATACTTTTTCAATCTTATAATGTATTATATTTGCTAAGAGATAACAGTTTTATTCTCCATTAATGTTTATAAGAAGGAAAAATAGAAAATGGAATTCAATTTTACATCAGAATATAACTAGAACCTAGATTAAGCATGAAAAGTATCCCATTTTTAGTATAGAATAGATACGCTATGAAATCCATGGAATTTTAGAATCAATCTACTTCAAGTTAAGGTATCTATTGAGCACATATAACATAAAAGGCATTTGCTTAGTATAAAGATGACATAAGTCTCATCCTTAAGCTTACTGTCTAAAAAAAAATAATTTTTTTTTATTTTGTCAATATACACTGTATATGATTATTATGGCCCGTCACCGACACCTCCCTCCCTCCTCCCTCTCTCCCCTCCCCCCCAAGAATGTCCTTTCCGTTTGCTTGTTGTAACAACTTCATGGAAGTATAGTTGTTATATCTTCTTCCCCACCCCCCCCCGGTTTAAAAAAAAATAATTTTGATTGAGTCAAAGAGTAAAATTAGTCAATATTGAATATGTATTTCTCTCTATATATACACATACAATATACA